>NC_069782.1:49285000-49585000 GCF_027406575.1 Nycticebus coucang
GCAATATTATTATTTCTCAGTAAATTTTTCTTCATGCTTTCAGAGGTGAATAGATTAGAATTTTTCAATTAATTTTTAAATTTTAATTTCACAAAAGTTATCACCATAAGGAGTTTTTTTCTATCAAAAAGAAAAAATATGTGGTCAACCCCCCTACTTTAATTCTTGGCATTCCCAATACAAAATTGGTAAGAATTATTGATTGCCCCTTTTATAATAGAACAAATATTGGATTATCTTCTGAATCTTCAGACTTGATAAGGTTTGAAGGAAAACGTTTGTTGAAAATGGAAAATAAGGGGAAGAATTAACACAGAACTGTGATTTTCTTTATTGTTGTAGAGAATGTTGGAGAGCAAGCCACATCAAAAATGGGGAAACTGGTTTACGTTAATTCAAACTATATAGATTAAGTAGTTTAAGTAACAATAACTTAGGGAACCAAACTTTGGGTCTGCTTATTAGAAGGCAATTATCTGAAGGTAGATGTCAGAGAGGGAGAAAAAGATCAAAAAACACACAACTTAAGTTCGAGATCCTCCTGAGATGAAATCATCAGCATATATATTATTTTTTCTCAAACATTTCATTACCTAGCATGTCTTTACTCTGAGTAGTAGATATTTAAAGTAAAAAAAATATGATTTTACCAGGCATGACTACAAAATAAAGTGCACTTCAAATGTTTTCCTTTAATATAGTTACCTCAACCTTCCCTTTCTGCTTGTGATTATCAATCATTCTAGAAAATACTGAAATATGAGTTTTTAAAAACAGAATGAAAGTACGTAAGTCATAAAGGAAAAGTTCTGCAATGGCGTATAGCTGAGTGCATGTGGGTTTGCTTTCTGGCTGATAGCAGCACACGTAATGGTCGATCAAGCTGTCAATCTTCTCTAGCTAAACCACTGAGCCAAGTGTGCTATTGGTGATATGATTGATTTCTCAATTAGTAGCCTTAAAAAATGAGAAAAAAATAAAATTTCCACCGGCTAATTAGTTCTTTTATCCTGTGACTTGAGAAGCATGTATCCTAAAAGCTACATGCCCTTCTCAATAGATAATCAGTGGATAAAAAGAAAGAAAAATAGATACATAGATAGAGACAGACAGATGATTTATTGACAGATACAGACAGAAAGAATAAAATGAAAAGAAAATTTCACAATGGGGACTGTTCCTTCTTAATAACAATAGTTAGATTCTTACCTTGATAAAGAAAGATTATATTAACTGATTCTCTAATATTTCCTGAGTACTCATAATATTTCAGACACTGCTTAAAACTGAGTTGACAATAGGAGATTAGTCAGATATAATCCATGCTTGAATGTATGGATTTTTTGTTTTAGCTTCAGATTAAGGATGTGTTTATGTGCATGTTTGTGCGTGTGTTTGTTTGTGTGTGTGCTTTTGTGTGTTTGTGTCTGTGTTTGTGTGTGTTGTCCATGACAAGAGACAAAGGAATGAATGCAACCACCAGACAAAAGCTTTGGGAAACTGCAGCTGTGTAATACAACTGTCAATTATATTGTTGAAAAAGGTTAGAAGACTAGTTAAATTTTTAATAATGTACTATCATTCTTCAGGTTTCCCCAGAAAATAACTATAAGATGAGAAATAATGTGTAATAAGTGTTTTATTAAGGAGAAACCAGTGAGGGAGTAGGGAGGTAGGGCAGAGGAGGAGGAGCCTAACAAGACTGTGACTGGAGAGACTTCTGCCTCCAAATCCCAGGCTCACCCACAAGGAGGGCCCTTGAGTATAAATCATACCTCCATTTTCCCACCCAGGAGGGAATGGAATTGATCAGTCATACTCCTATAAAATCACAGGCTATGAATTGCCTCAAGAGAAATATACTCTTAGCCACTTCCTAGTCTTCTGACCAATCAACATTCCCAAAGTTAAAGAAGCTAGAAACAGAAAAATCTTTACTGGCAACCATATAGAAAATTCAGTCTATAAAATTGTTTCTACCCTGGTCATTAGCATACATTTTATATGTGTTTGGCACTCATATTGGTCACAATACAAAGAAACATGAAAACAAGAATGCGTGTGGGATGGCAAATGTTTCATTATCAAGTCACTATTTCTCAGAAATAGATAGCCTCAGGGTGAACGAGTCTGAAAATACATTCCATGGTATTGAGTTTAGCAAGAAAAAATTTTAAGAAAGGTACTTCAGTCTAAGAATTGAAGCGCTTGTCTTTCCAAAGACATAACTAATGATTCTGTAGTTTTGCATAAAAAAGTCGTAACCTTTTACAAAACCATTAGAAGCAGAGCAAAAGAGGCTGGGGATAGCTGCAGAGAACTATAAAAAAGTATCCAAAGAGATGTAGGCAGGGCCCTAACAGTGCTCAGCACAGCTTTCAATTTGGAAAGAAGCAGGCTGAGCAGTTCCACAGGCTTCCTGGGGGTGGTGGGGAAACGCTGGGAAAATCTGCTAAAGTAAAGCTCTGTTCCACTGCCCTTCTCTGAGAAGGGAGAAATAACTTCACATGTTTACCATTTATCGCTGCGCATACTGGGAGGAAAATGGGGGAACAAGGAGAACAATCATAATTATACAGTACTAACTACTCCAATAATAGAGACTTTATGGAACTTAAGAAAAAATGCTGACATGAGGGGGCCACAAGAGCTCAGTTGAAGTTACCCCTTTCACTCAAGCTGTGAACTATTAAAGAGTTGGTGAAAACTCAGCTACAGAGATGTGAAGAGGGATAGAAGCAACTACGATAAAGAGAATGAAATAATATGCCACGCCAGTGAGAACTATCCCAACACTGTGGTTTTATCATGTCTTATTAATAAAATCAATAATAAAGGAGTAAAATAATTTCTCATAATGTTAATGTTACTAGGTACATAAAAATTTATGCTTACCATTTAAAGTAGAAGATGAGATGCTTAAAAATAATAATGCAAAATGATTTAGCCAGTTTGGGCTGCTACACCAGAATACTATAGACTAAATGGCTTACACAGCATTTATTTCTCAGGGTTCTAGATGCTGGAAGTCTGAGATCTAGGAGATGCCAGCATGGTCAGGTTCCTGATGATAAGGGTCATGTCCTTACATGGCTGTCTTAGATTCCAGCATGTAGGAGAGGGGGAGAGAGAGAACCCCACATCCCTTCCTCTTTCCATTAGTCAATGAATCCCATCATGAAAGCATCACCTTCGTGACCTCATTTAAACCTAATTATTGCCCAAAGTCCCCACCTTCAACATTGGGTGTTAAGGTTTCAACATAGATATTTTGAGGGTATACAAGCATTCAGTCCACGACGAGACCCTCATTGCCCAAGCTCATTTCAGTTTTAGAAGGGACTCCAGTGATGTGTTTACATGGTCATTTTTTTCTGTTAAAAACACATATTATATAATATAACATATTTATATATTCCCACCCTTTCTCTCTGGTATCATTGGAAGGGGCATGAGCATTTTAAGATACGGCTAAGGAACAGTAGAGTCAACGGCACATTTTGTTGGAGTCTATTACTCAAACACATATTCTACCCGTATGAATTACAGCTATTTTCCCACATAGTTACTGCTGGAAATGCTGATATTAGAATGACTTCCAGAAAAATTTCTACCCTACTATGGTATTTTGTCTATTGTTAAGGCATACTAGTACAAGGTGTGCAATTTTTAATAATATGAGCACTTCCTGTGGCACTTGTTTCTGGAGGTATATGGTATTATGAATAGAATGGAGATTTTAAGTAGGTGGGGCCAATAGATAGCCTATGGAGATGTCTTCCAATCATTAAACTTGTAAAATTGTAAAATGGAAATCTATTTCACATCTTCTGGTTAAAACTATTAATGATAAAAAGACTAATTTAGATCAACCACATTAAGAAAAGACTGACTGGTATATTCTTTCTAAAAAAATTATAATTTTTTTTTGTATATAGTATCACACAATTCTTAGGAAGAAATTATCTAATAATATTTAGTCAAAATTTTGCACCTGTAAAATAGTAGCACTCCAGGAGCCCAAGGTGGGTGGTTTGCCTGAGCTCTCAGGTTCAAGACCAGCTTGAGTCAGAGCAGTATCTTGTCTCTAAAAATAGCCAGGCATTGTGGCGGGTGCCTATAGTTCAGCTACTCAGGAGACTGAGGCAAGAGGATCACTTGAGCCCAAGAGTGCCATAGCACTCTACCAGGGGTGACAAAGTGAGACTCTGTCTCAAAAAAAAAAAAAAAAATTAGGAGAAATATGTTATGGAAGTATACTAATCAGTTAATAAAAAATGGTAAATAATCCTGAATTTTTGTGATGCTTATTGTGTTTTTCTGCCTCATGAGTATGAGATTTGTTCTGACTTCTTTTGTTGTCTCTAAATGTATATCTGTTTTCATACTTAATTATGTATTTCCAAGTTTATATCTGACCCTGGCAGGACATTTATAGGAAGAAAATACTTTAATGAAACAGTGCTAGTGGCAGCACCCATAGCTCAGTCAGCAGGGCGCCGGCCACATTCATCAAGGGTGGCAAGTTCAAACCCAACTCGGGCCTGCTAAAAACAACAATGATAACTATAATGAAAATATAGCCAGGCATTGTGGTGGGCACCTGTAGTCCCAGCTACTCGGGAGGCTAAGGCAAGAGAATCACTTAAGCCCAAGAGTATGAGTTTGCTGTGAGCTTGTGACGCACTCTACCCAGGGCAACATAGTGAGACTCTGTCTCAAAAACAAAAAAAAAAAAAAAAGAAAGAAACAGTGCTAGCAAATGGGTGTGATACAGAAACATTATTCAAATATTGCACTTTAAAGAAAATCAGAAGTCAATATTATAAAAGGTTAACTCTCTCTGAATTTATCTATGAATTAAATAGAATTTCAACTAAAAAACTACAATAATTTTTAATTCAATAAAATATATTAACTTTATTGAAAATTAAACATATGAAATCAGTAGGGACATTATAAAAATGAGGAGTAAAGAACCAAGAGGATGACTTTACATTGTATTCACACATATTTTGAACCTACAGTAATTAAAACCATTGGATATGGAAAGAAAAGAAAAATAATAAATCAATCAAACGAAATAGGGTCCAGAAATAACTTCAAATAGAAATGTGAATTTAATTCATAAAGAAGAAGTTAATGTCAATTAGGATTAAGATATGTTTAAGAATGATATGGAATAACATTCTCTCTGTGGAGAAAAATACAAGTTTTTATTTTCACCTTTGCCTTACGTTAAGATAAATCCAAAATATATCAAATACCTAATTTAATTAGGTCCCATTTACTTATTTTGCTCTATTTGCCATAGATTCTTTGCCTAGGCCAATGTCCCGAAGAGATTTTCCTAAATTTTCTTCAAGATATGTTATGGTCAGGTCTTGCATTTAAATCTTTAATTCACCCTGAGTTCTGGGTACATGGTGAGAAAGAGGGATCCTGTTCCATCCATCTGCAGGTGGCTATCCAATTTTCCCAGCACCATTTATTGAACAGAGAGTCCCTTCCCAACTGTGTTTCTGTTTGCTTTGTCAAAAATCAGTTGGTCATAGCTACATAGTTTAATCACTGGGTTCTCTATTCTGTTCATTGGTCTGGGTCTCTACCATATACCAGTACTGTAGCCCTGTACTATGTGTATAATTTGATGTGTAATTTGAAGTCAAGTAATGTGATGCCCCCAGATTTGTTCTTTTAGCTCAGGGTTGTTGTGGACATTCAGGTATTTTTTTGCTTCAATGTGAAGTTTAATTTATCTAGATTGGAGAAAAATTACATTGATACTTTGATGGGAATTACTTTGAATTTTTAAATAACTTTGGACAGTATGAACATTTTAAGAATGATGATTCTTTGAATCCACGGGCATTGGATGTTTTTCCACTTTTTTGTGCCAGCTAACAATGTGCCCATCGCCCAAAAGGTACTCATAGAACGATTAGGTAGGTTTATGGCACTCCTGTCCTCCTCCTTCCCCACTGGTTGATTTCCAGAAAGAATGTCTTTCATTTTAATTTTTTAATTCAAAAATTTTTATATTTAGGTATTTGTTTCTTATATTAAAAAATAATTTTACCATTTATTTTTTAAATATATTATGGTTTAGGAAATTTCATGTAACAAATATTGCCAAAAACAAGAACAAATATAAGGTACAAGAAATTTTATGTACTGATACCAAATGTACAATATTGATGCATCATAGAAGGCCAAGATATCTTCATCACTGTCAATATCAAAAGTATCAACTTCTTCAATTTCTATAATACTGGTGTCTTCTGAAGAGTCACTCTTCTCATCCAAGTAAATTTCATCACCCTCAACTCCACTCATAACATTGCTGACGCTGCATTTTTTAAGTGATTCCACAACCACTCGTGACATTGTTCCAAGATCTTAGGATTGAATCACAAACCTGGGCGATGGCCACTTTCTTGATTCTGCCAGTAGGTATTAAATCATTACTAGTTGACTGCATCTGTAATGACCATTCTTTCTTCATTAGGGCCTTAAAGAGCTTGTTTACTGACATCTGAGAGGTTAAAGTTGGCTGGTTAGCACACCAGGTATCAGAGCAAGTTAAGTTTTCAAGTCTGCTGCAATTGCTTTTGCAAAGCTGTTTTTTGTAAGTAATGCTCCAGGCTTTCATGACCAGAATTTGTTAAACTAGATTTTCTTGCCTTCTTCATTCATCCATCTTTTTTGATGCATGTGGAAAATGACTCCACCTGGAACCTTGTGTTTCAGAAGCGTTGTTCTTTTAAAGATGATCATAGATGGTACCTTTGTCCCATCTGCATAACAGACTAGCGCAATGGTGAAATGTGTTTTCTCTTGTCTACTAGTTTTAACAACCATGGTGTTTATACCTTTGTGATATAAAGTTCTGTTGGATGGCACATCAAATGTGAGAGGAGCCTTATCCATATTGCCCATTTGAGACAGCTCAAAGTATAAGTTTTTTGAAGAGTAATCACATACAAATAAAATTCAAAAACTTGATTCTTTTAGGCTGCTGGAAGCTTTGGGGCAAGTTTTATTCTTGCCTTCATGCTCAAACAATCCCTCTTCATAAAGTTAAGGCACAATTTAAGCAGTCTGTGAGAAATCATCATTTTATTGTTTCTTGCAAAATCTTTTACCCTCTTCTCCTCTCCTCTTGGTCGAGAGATCCAGTTTAATTCTGCTCTACAGCCAAGGTCTTCACCTCCTGCTCTGCCTCTGACCACTTTGGAGTTTTCCCTCATGTCGCCTTCTGCAGACTTGGCATCTGAGGGACGTTTCCCTCTTGTTGCCTCCACAGTCTGATGACACAATCTGAGGAAGCCCACAGAGTGTTCTGGCAGCTCTGTTGCCAGGCCCTTTAGCATGTTCTCTGTTGCCATGACTTTAGCATGTTTAATAATTGTTAGCTTAAAGCTTGCAGTGTATGAAAACCATTTCAACATTGTCAAAGGGCTTTTCCCATAATTTTTGTAAAAGTATCAGCTAGATTGCTATCTCTCACCTAAAGTGTACAAAAAGAAATACACCACCCCTCGTTGGCCAAAAATGCTTTTGTTGCAAGTTTGTTGTGAGAGCAATGAAACCGAATACCATATTCCAGTGTATTATTTTGCATACAGATTCCACCACTGCTTTCTACAGTTATACTTTTAACACATAATTATAAATAAAAGAATTAAAAACAGTTACATAGATAAGGAATTAGTACTGCCCATATATAATGTGCATCCTTATGTTTCTCTCAAACCTTTTTTTGGGGTGAATGTGCATTTTACATGGCAAAATATGGTAATTCATATTTTTATGGCTGAGTAGCACTCCATGGTATACATATGTCACATTTTACTAATCCACTCATGAAATCATGGGCACTTAGGTTGACTACGCATCTTTGCAATTGTGGATTGTGCTGCAATAAACATTCAAGTACAGGTATCTTTTTTATAAGTGTAATTACCCAATAGTGAGGTTGCTGGATTGAATGGTAGGTCTTTTAGTTCTTTGCAGACTATCCATACCGTTTTCCATAAAGGTTGTACTAATTTACAGGCCCAGCAACAGTGTGGAACTGTTCCTCTCACTCTGTATCCATACAGCTATTGCAAATGGTATTGAATTCTTCATTTGACTATCAGATCGAGTGCTAGAAGTATATAAAATGCTACTGATTTGTGTACATTGGTTTTGTAACTTGAGATTTTGCTGAATTTATTTATGAATTCTAGGAGTCTTTTGTGTGAAATCTATAGGACTTTTTAGATACAAGATTATATCATCAGCAAACAAGAACAAACAAACAAACACACAAAAGACCCATCTTTTCTGATTTGGATTCCCTTGATTTATTTCTCTTCCCTGATTATTGGGCAAAGACTTCCAATATTATGTTGAACAGAAGAGGTGATGGTGGGCACTCTTGTTTTGTTCCAATTCTTAGAAGGAATGCTTTTGCCTTTTCTCCACATTCCACATGGCATTAGCTGTAAGTTTGTTATATATAGCTCTTATATTTTTCAGATATGTTTCTTCTATGCCTACTTATTGAGGGTTTTTATCAAGAACAGGTGCTGAATTTTATCAAATGATTTATCTGCATCTATTGAGATGGTCTTTGTTTTTACTTCTGCTTATGTGGTGAATTACATTTATTGATTTGCTTATATTTTATGGAACTATCCTTGCAAATACACTTTATTATGGAAAAGAATTATATTTTTGATGTGGCATTGAATTTGATTCGCTAGTATTTTTTTTTTTTTTGAGGAGTTTTGCATCTATGTTCATAAGGCATTTTGGTTTTTTATTTGTTTGCTTGTCATGGCCTTTCCTAGCTTTGGTGTCAAGGTGATACCGGCTTTGCAGAATGAGTTCTGCAGAGTTCTCTGTCTAGATGTTATTGAAATGTTTCAGTAGAATAGGTGCCACTTCTTCTTTGGAGGTCTAGTAAAATTTGTCTATGAATTAATCTGGTTCAGGACTTTTTGTTGTAGGTATATACATATTTTTAACTGCTTTAATATCACCACTAATTTTTTGTCTTTTAAACATTTCTATTTCTTTCTGCTTCAGATTTGGAAGGGCATATGTTTCCAAAACTTTATCCATTTATTCTAGGTTTTCTAGTTTGTGTGTATAGAGGTTTCCATTGTAGTTGCAAAAATATTTTGTATTTCTATGTTTGGTTGTAATACCTCCTTTTTCATTTCTGATTGAACTTAAATATTTGAGTTTTTTCTTTTGCAGTTACTTCAGCTAGTAGTCTATCAACTTTGTTTATCTTTTCAAATAACCAACTTTTTGTTTCATTGATCCTTTATGTTTTGTTTGTTTTTATTTGTTTCAATTTTGTTTAGTTCTGCTCTGGGCTTTGTTATTACCTTTTTTTTTTTCTGCTAGGTTTGAATTTGGTTTATTCTTCCTTTGCTAGTTCCTTGAGGTGGATCATGAGACTATTAATTTATGATCTTTGTTTGTTGTTTGTTTGTTTGTTTTTGTAAGCACTTAAGACTATAAATTTTCCCCTTAGCACTGCTTTTGATGTATCACAATGATTTTGGAAGCTTGTTTCCTTTTTGTCATTTAGTTCAGAGAATCTTTTGATTTCTATCTCAATTTCTTCATTTACCCATGGATCATTTAGGAATAGGTTGTTTAATTTCCATGACTTTGTATAGATTTAAGAATTCCTCTTCAAATCGATTTCTACTTTTTCAACTGTATTCCAAGAAGATACATTGTATTATTTCAAACATTTGAACCTAAAAACTTAAATTTCAGTGACAGGTACATATGCCAGCAAATATCTTGTACGTGAAGGAAAGTCGATAGCTCTACCTGAGCAGCTTTAAGTGTAAGTTGATCCAGATGTGAGAAAGTAGAAAGTGGGAAAATAAATGATAAAGGTAAATGGGACTCACACATGGCTTAGAGTTAGGGAATGTACAAAATACTTGAGAAGTACTTTCATCATAGTAAAGTCCTATCTGAATGTTTTTAATTATTATTTTTTTAAATTTCATGTGAGGGTACAAATAACTAGATTACAATGTTTGCATTTGTTAGATAGAGTCCCTCCTGTAGTTGTGTTCCACACCCAAGAAATGTGCCACACACACTTACATTGTGCCCATTAAGTGGGAGCACACCAATTCCCTTCCTTTCTCCCCTCTGTCCTCATCTTCCTGTCCCCTCCCCTCAATGCGAATGGAATTGAGTTTTTCTCCTATGTGGGTATGTATTAGATCATCTCTTGGCTTCACATTAGTATTGAGTACACTGGATAATTTCTTTTCCATTCTTATGATACTTTACTAAGAAGAATGTGCTTCAACTCCATCCATGTTAATACAAAAGATGTAAAGTCTCCATCTTTTTTATGGTTGAATAGTTTTACATGGTATATGTCTACCACAGCTTGATAATCTGTTCCTGGGTGGGTGGGCATTTAGGCTATTTCCACATCTTGGGATTATAAATTGAGCTTCCATAAACAATCCAGTGCAATTCCTTATGGTAAAAGGATTTTTTTTTTCTTCAGGGTAGATGTCTAGTAATGAGATTGCAGGATCAAATGGAAGGTCTAATTTGAATTCTTTGAGGGTTGTCTATACTTCCTTCCAAAGAGGCTGCATTAGTTTGCAGTCCCACCAGTAGTGTTCCCCTCTCTCCACATCCATGCCTCGGCATCTGCAACTTTGGAATTTATTATCATGGTTTAATGGTACTATTTTTTTTCTTATCTGTTAGGCAGCTAAACTATTTTAGTGTAAAATGCATCATTTACTTTTTTATTTCACTATTAACATCTGTGGAACTTGAAAAATCACTTGCCCAGTGAATAGCACATGCCTGACAGAGTGGCAGCACTGCTTCCAAATGTCAGTCATTCCCACAGCAACACGAATCAATCCCTCACTGAGTATGGTGCAATTTGATACAGTCCTCAAAGTTTTACAATTTTCATGAGAACGAAGAAGAAATCCAATCATTCCAATAATTTGCCAATAATTTGTAGGATTTTGAGATTTTCTTCCACTCATAAACCTTTTTGAGAATAAAAAATGTGAAATCATTCATGGAAAAGAAGGCTTTGGCGCACTTTTCCAGAAACTTGAGAGAACTAATAGAAGCTGAAATTGTCATGAAAGTATTTTTAAGATCTCCACACCTGTGTTTAAGTCATCCCATTGTCTTAAATGTCCAGCATGCTTTCTCCTAAACTTTTACTCATGTTTTTTATTTTATTTATTGATTGATTAATTGATTTGATTTTTGGAGGCAGCATCTCACTTTGACACCCTCGGTTGAGTGTCATGGCATCATAGGTCACAGCAACCTCAGACTCTTGGGCTCAAGTGATTTTCTTACCTCAGCCTCTCAAATAGCTGGGACTACAGGCACCTACCACAATGCCCAGCTATTTTTACATTCAGGGTCTCACTCTGGCTTAGGCTAGTCTCAAACTCCTGAGCTCAAGCAGTCCCCCTGCCTGTGAGTACTGGGATTACAGGTGTGAGCCAATGCACCTGGTCTACTCATGCTTTTTATAAAATATTCTGGAAATACAAGTTTAAATATTTTATTACTTTCTTAATGCTCTTCAAAGACTTCTCATTGCTACTAAGGGTGAACTGAAAAACATTTACTATGATCCCCAAGCTCCGCAAGAATATAATCTAGCCGCATGCCTTCTTCATCCTAGTACACCATTTACGGACTGTGCTATGTTTCTATTTCTCCATTTCTCCATCTCCCTATCTCCCTCGCTCCCTCCTATCACTGCTACTAATTTACATCATCTTGGCTTTTGGTTTTTAGCTAAATTTTATACCATCAAGAAGCTCGGGCTTAGCCTGTAGCTCCATCCTCAGTCAGGGCAGCCTTAGACATTTGTGGGACTGGGGACAAAAATACAAAGGAAAACCCACATACCATCAATGTAACTTTCAATAGTGTGGGCACCAAAACTCCAAGTATACACTGAACACTTAGATTAAACTTAAAGAATTGTAATGAATTCAGTCAAGTTATAAGATATAAAATCAACATACAAAAATTTTGTATGCACCCATAATGACCTAGCTCTCAGAGAAATAATGAAATAAATCTCATTTATAACATCAAAAAATAAAATAAGACACCTAGGAATAAATTTTAAAAGGAGGTAATGTAATTGTACATTGAAAACTATAAAATATTGATGAAAGAAATTTAGGAAGACCCAAATCAATGAAAGACGATCCCATATGCATAGATAGGAAGAATTAATAGTGCTAAAATGTCCATATTACACAAAGTAATTTACAAATTTAACACAATCTCTATCAAAATTCTCATGGCATCCTTCACAGAAATAGAAAAAAAAAATCCTAAAATGTCTATAGAACTTCGAGAAACCCCAAATGGTTAAAGCAGTACTTAGGGCAAAAATGTTGGAGATATCACACTTTTTGTCTTAAAATTATGTTACAAACCTATAGTAATAACAGGTTTGTAACTAAGACAATATGGTACTCACATTAAAAAACAAACATATACCAACTGGACAGAATAAAGGACCCAGAAATGAATCTGAATGCACACAGTCAAAAATTTTTGGCAGGGACATCAGGAGGACACTGTGTGAACAGAGTTCCTTCAGTGAATGCAACTGGGGAAACTGGATGTTCAAATACAGCATAGTAAAATTGTACTCTCCTATTACACTATACACCAAAGTAAACTGAAAGGAACAAAGACCTAATGCAAACCTGAAACCATAAAACTTCCAGAAGGGAATGTAGGAGAAAGCTCCTTGACATTGGCCTTGGCAATTATTTTTTTGGATATTACACCAAAATATCAGACTTCAAAAACAGAAATAACTAAATGGAACTACATGAAACTAAGAAGCTTCTGTACAGCAAAAGAAACAATCAAAAAAAGAAAAAGCAATTTACAGACTAGAGAAAAAAAAATTTCAGGGCACATATCTGATAAGTGATTCTCTGGTTAACTGACATATTATTATTATCAAATGAAAACCACCCTGAGATAATTGCCTAACCCCAGTGAGTGTGGTGCACATCACAAAGTCTCAAAGTTGCAGATGCTGGTGTGTATGTGGAGCGAAGGGAACACTTTTACACTGCGAGTGGGACTGCAAACGAATACAACCTTTTTGGGAAGGAAGTATGGAGAATCCTCAAAGAACTCAAATTAAACCTCCTATTTCACCCTGCAATCCCATTACTAGGCATCTATCCAAAAGACAAAGAAATCCTTTTATCACAAGGACATTTGCACTAGACTGTTTATCGCAGCTCAATATATAATCACCAAAATGTGGTGATGCCCACTGACCCAAGCTGTGCTATATGCACACCATGGAATACCATTCAGCCTTTTAAAACGACAGTTTTAAATACATCTTTTGTATTAACCTGGATGGAGGTGGAACACCTTCTTCTTAGTAAAGCATCACAAGAATGGAGGAGCAAAAATTCAATGTACTTAATTCTAATATGAAGGCAGTAGTTGATCTAATGCAAGGGGTAGGGGAATAAGGGATTGGGGCGAGGGGAGGAAGGAGAGGGATGGGAGGTCATGGTGTATGGCACACCTCTTGGGAGTGGGACACAATTACAAGACAGACTTTACATAACAACTGCAATCAGTGTAACCCAATTCTTTGTACCTTCAATGAATCCCTAACAACAATAAATAAATAAATAAAAATGTATAAGTAACTCTCACAACTCAAGAGCAGTAAGAAAATAACCTGGTTTTAATAATTGGCAAAGTTTCAAGCACATATTTCTCTAAAGAATACATTAAAAATAGCCAAGAAGTATATGAAAGAAATGCTCATATCACTAATCATAGGAAAGTGCAAATGAAAATCACAATAAAGTATCACCTCACATCTGTAAGGATGACTCTTACCAAAAGGACAAGAGATAAGTGTTGATGA
Organism: Nycticebus coucang; assembly: GCF_027406575.1. Classification (NCBI taxonomy): domain Eukaryota; kingdom Metazoa; phylum Chordata; class Mammalia; order Primates; family Lorisidae; genus Nycticebus; species Nycticebus coucang. The sequence goes on from NC_069782.1 coordinate 49,298,961, forward strand.
GGTGTGGAGAAGGTGAACCCCAGTACACTGCGGGCAGGAATGTAGATTGGTACAGATATTACGAAAAGCAGTATGGAGGTTCTTAAAAATGTCAAAAATAGAACAACCCTCAAAGCAGCAACCCCTCTTCTGGGCAAAAACCCAAACCAGATGAAATTGCCACACATTGAAGATGCCTGCACTTCCATGTTCATTGCAGTGTTAATCTTAGTAGGCAAGATATGAAAAACCTAAATGCTCATCAACAGATGGATGGAGAAAAAAATGTGATACACATACAATGGAATATCATTCAGCCCTAGAAAAGGAAAGATTCCCCCACTTGTCACAATATGATGGAACTGGAAAACACTCTGTTAGGTGAAATAAGTGATGCCCAGAGAGAAAAACACTGCATGATATCATTGATGCATGATATTTAAAAAGAGCTCTAATATACAGAGATAGAGAATGGAGGCGTGAAACAAGGACCCCCACAGGTGGGGTGGAGAAGGGAGGAAAAATGGGAGACGTGCGTCAGAGGATACAAAGTAGCAGATGTGACCAAGCCCAGAGTTCTTATGTAAATGAGGACTGAAGTTAGTAAAATTGTATTATACTAGCCTTTTTGTTAAATATATAAGTTTTGGCTGCCTTTGTCACACAAAATAGCAACCATGTGCAATCAATGATAGATATGTTAATCTGCTTCACTATAGTAACCATTTTACCATCCATATGTAGACTGTTACACCATGCTGTAAACTTAAGATATACACAATAAAATTTTTCTTTAAAAAAATAAGAGAATTGGGCGGCGCCTGTGGCTCAGTCGGTAAGGCGCCGGCCCCATATACCGAGGGTGGTGGGTTCAAACCCGGCCCCGGCCAAACTGCAACCAAAAAATAGCCGGGCGTTGTGGCGGGCGCCTGTAGTCCCAGCTACTCGGGAGGCTGAGGCAAGAGAATCGCTTAAGCCCAGGAGTTGGAGGTTGCTGTGAACTGTGTGAGGCCACGGCACTCTACCGAGGGCCATAAAGTGAGACTCTGTCTCTACAAAAAAAAATAAAATAAAATAAGAGAATTGTGAGATTATATAGATATGTAAATTTGAGAGGAAAGGGGGCAGCTCAGAGTTGTCCTTTCCTGACAGTAATTCATGTTCTTTCTCTGCTCTGATGTAATTTTTGCCATCACTGCCCTCACTGCCATTATCGCCATCATAAAAGATGCTGCATCATCTCAGCATTTATTTGAAATAAGGGATAATCTTTAATTATGTGCTATCACATTTTTCATAATTCTTTCTTTTGGAAGGTAAAGAAACTCAATAATTCAACTTTATTAAGGAAATAGGCAATCCAAGTTCACTGCAAGGTCATTGCTCCTTCAGGTATGGCTAGATCCAGGACCTCAGTAGACACCAGGTGGACTGCTACTTTTCTTCAATTGTCATAGTTGCTTTGGTATGCATTTCTTTAACTCTTGGTCTTACTGTCTGCCTTCATATGTTCAAGAAAGGTATGGTTAATCGGTTCCAAAAAATTGCTCCTAATTCTATCAGAATACACTCATCCAAGAGTAGTTCATTATATTTCAGAAAAGACTGTGATTGACCCTTATTTAATCCCTAGCCCTTCCATAAATAGATCATGGCAGGCTTTAAACAGTCTCCATGGCTGATTAGAATCACTGCTCACCTCCTTGTTGAGGATGAGTGCTTGATGAGTAAAATCCCCAAGTTGAAGGTCTAGTGGTATTCTGATTAGCTTACTTGGGTTACCATGTACCTTCAAGGTAAAGATGGAGTACAGTGGATGGCTTTTGAGTATTAGGTTTTCCATAGGTAAGAATACTTGATAGACAAAGTTGACATTCTATTTCATTGAAAATGGAATCCTTTTAGTTAGAATTAATTAGTTATTAATGGAATCCTTATCACTATAAGAATCACGATTATTTGTACATGTGTAATACTAAGAAAGAAAATATGTTGTTAGTGAAACATTTTCTTATCACTTATGTTTTACATTTATTAAAAGAGACTTTAGATACGATAATGTTATGTTTCTATTTGCATAAAAAAATGAAAGTGAAGTACATTTTTAAGTGTCATTAAAATATTTTCCACATTCAGTATCCAACTCTTAGAAAACTCTTCAACTGAAGATATGGATATGTGTGTGTGTGTGTGTGTGTGTGTGTGTGTGTTTATACATCATCCTATGCCAGTGAAGGGTTTAGTATTTATTATAGTACTTATTAAAAGAGGTTTCACTTTTGTATCTGAAATTTTCTTCCAAAGTTGTTATACTCACTCTCTAAAGTTTTGATGTCACATGCAGATGAGTGATTCATAACTGCCACTGGGATAATACCAATTAAAATATCAACCCCAAATTCAGAATGTTAAATGTTAAAACACAACCAAAAATTTGCATTGTAGGGCTCATAAACTATACTATCTAATTAAATATGCAGAATATAAGTGATTTTTTTATTATTCTAATGTATTACATTTCAGTGAATGACTATAGATATTTTTATGTAATGAATCCTACAGTATATAACTTATTCATTTACTCCACAAAACTTATTTTCTTACATGATTTCTCTAATCTCTAAGATTTTCAGAAATGTAGTTCAGTAGATGGGTAAAGATTGTTTAAGTGGTAAACATTTTGAGTTGATGCAATCTATAATAACTTAAAACAATAAATTATCCAACTACAACATTATACTGCCAAAATATTTGGCTATAGGAATAAATACAGCTATGTATTTTTACATATGAATTCTTTAAAATTAGTTGATATTCTGAGGGACACAGAATACTGTTGCCTGGAATATGTCAATGTGCTAATCTCTGGAAACTGTTATGGTACACAGCACAGGCAAGCTAAGGTTTCAAAGAGACAGAAGATTGTTAATCAACTAAACGTGAAATCAGGAGATGGTTCTGGTTTAGCTGGGTGAATTCGGTGTCATCACGATGATTATTTATAAGTAAAAGAGGGAGATGAAAGAGTCAGCATTATTGTCGGGTACAGTATTAAAGAGACTTAACTACCCATTGCTGCCTTTGACATATAAAAGGACCATGTGCTACAAAACGTGGTGATTTCTTGGTGAAATGGCATGGAAACCAATTGTCCCCTACAACCTCTAAAAGGCTTATAGCCCAGAAGACATCTTTATTTTATCCCAGTGAGGTCAGTTCAGGCCTCTAAACCTCAAGAACTGTACCATAAACTTCTGTTGTTTGAAGCCACTAAGTCTGTCTTTCTATTGTTTCAGGAACAATAGAAAATTAATATACTTAACTCTTGTTATTTTCAGTAAAAGCGATGCTTTAATCAGTATACATATGTTATTTGAGTTTCATAAAACCAAGTTTTTTTTTTTTTCTAAAATTCATGTTTCTAGAGATATGTGTTAATGCAATCAACACAGCAGAGTTGATGCTGAGAGTTTAGGGAGAAAAATTGTCTATCTTGACCTTGGGCTAGCTGGCTTCATTATTGTGATTGAAAGGGGAGGCAACACTCATCTTCTAGAGAGTACTCCTTGACTGGATATATCACAGGTTGGTTAATCTGTTAGGCCACCTTTCCAGAGAATCAAAGATCTTAGTACCATGAATCTGTTCACCAAGGACCACTGCCAGTAATCAAATACCAAGATGCATTCCAATGGCAGTAATGAATAATGTAGATTTGTTTATTGTCCTGAAAAATCGTCAGAGTATGCGTTTCCTCTTTCAAAGGAATCTTTTAAATGAACAAACACAAAACAGCCCATCACAAAAAGTGTTATCAAACATTATATAACATGTAATGATTTGTGGAGAGAGGATTTTCACTATTCTTAAAGTAAATGTAAACTTTATCCTTCAGCTTACAGAATTAGAAAACAGAGATATTAGGATAGGAGCAAACACATTTTTCATTTTTTTCCAAAAAATTTCATCTAATGTTTTGTCAAAGGTGCTAGCAACATGGCTGCTCAAAAGAAATAGTTAACACAGCAAATCAGTCTTCTCACTGGAAATTGACATCTCCCTCTTCTGGCATTAGTAGCTTTGTCTCATCACAATAATGTGTGTTCAGACTCCTGATGGGAGATCAGATATTCTTAGCCCATGTACTCTAAAATGTTCATTGACCATTTGCAGCAGTAAAATGCAATATAAATCCCCCCAAATGGGGCAAGGTTTGGGGGCTTGGGGAGTGGATCCAGACAACAAATTTGCAGATGTGTGTGCTTCCTAGCAACGGTTTCCATGGTTACCCAAAATACAGCACTGCCTCTTCAGCATTCCCCCCTGCCCTGTTTCCCCTCTCATGAAACGTAATTTTACTCAACAGCAAAGACTAATAAAGCAGAACCTTTTCATGAACTAAATTTGTGGAATGCCGTTGGCATTTTCTCAGTAGCCGGTTACCATAACAATCGTACAGTCATAGTGAGTAACTTCAGAGTTGGTAAAAAAGGTAATTATTTCTTTTTTGTTATCTTTATAGTGGTTCAATTAAGGTAAATGTGGAGCTATACCTTTCACAGATTTGCTATAGAATCTTATGGAAGGTCACTTTCCTTTATGTTATCTGGAAATTCATTTGGATTCAACATACCCTATTATAGCACAGGTAATAAGAATTATCTAGAGAAAAATTATTTTATTAATGGGCTTTGAAAATGGTTCAAAAATGACAAACTGTTATATAGGGTAATAACCTGTATGATAAAGCAACAATAGACACAAATTTAACCTACAAATACTGTATCATAACTCATATTTTATAATACATGTACACTAATTAGTTATGTGTTTGGATATTTTTAAATTGCTTTAGAAGTTAAATTAAGACTGTTGTCTTAATATCAAAGCTGTTTGTGGCTTCTCCTAGCACAGTCCCCTGCACATGATTTTCACTCATATATTGACATCTAAAATCTTCCTCATGCATAATTTGAGCCTTGTTCCCTAAATCTTCATTCTGTATTGAAAACATTGTGTCGTTAAACTCTGTAACTGACAGGTCCAATGCAGTCATGTGATACCGAGGTGCTAAATTCCCAGGACTCACCTATACTTGCTCTCCTGGGAAAAGAATTCATACACTGAATTCATACATAAGAATTTATATGCTGAAATTTTCTCCCAGCCTCTTGAGGACTCTCATACGGCCTTTATGCTTTCTCAGAACCAAACTGCTTTGCCTTCCATTCTTCAAAACATTTTTTTTTTTTTCCGTGTTAGGAGAAAGCTACCTAATTCTACATCCTATACCAGTTCTATCAGTGGATGATAGGAGCTTAATGTTTCACCTCTCCTTATCTAAGTAAAAGTTATTAGGGCTCTGCTGAACTTAATGAGAATGGTAGAAGTGATAGTAATAATAATAATAATAATAATAACTATATATTTCTCACATCTTCCTAGGAAATACCATCAGTATTACAGAGGAAGCAACAGAGGTTCAGATAGTTTAAGCAGCTTGTCAAAAGTCACCCAATCTGACTTTATAGGACCGACAGTGAAAACCTAAAACTTCCAATTCCAGGGCTTTAACATTTAACCATGATGTTATACTTCTCCCTGTTTTAAGCCCCCAAATGGTTTTAACTGGACATGTCTACCTGGTTGGCAATCTGGTGATCGACATTCTAAGGTGAGTAGATCTTTAACTTATGGCATGTATTCCATTAGGTATTGTTCAATAGATTTGGCTGGTATTCAAGTTCAAGTACATTTTTGATATATGTGAAGTAATGGACATGTTAATTAATTAGTTTCGATCAGTCATTCCCTATTGTGGGCACACGTCATAGCAGCACACTGCACCCCATAAATGTATACAGTTATAATTTATCAATAAAATAAAAACAGACACAAAAGAATCACAGAAAAATAACTGTGAATGAGCCAAGATATTTGTTCTTGGTTGTTTTTACATGAAAATAGTTTCTGTTACTTTAAAGATCAGTTCAAGTAAGTCACATTTCTTGCAATAGATAATAATCCACAGTTCATGATCAATAGTATTGTCTGGTTGCTTACTGATTTCCTAACATTTGTCCAGCTTTCTGCTTATAAAAAGAACTTAGTTTTCTATTTAGTAGAGAAATACATGGAAAACCATTTTGTTACTCAATTTCTCAGCTCTGCCCTCCTGCTGGAGATGCTGCTTTTAGGGGCATATGTGAAATATTGGACTTGCTTGTCATTATCACCTGCTAATTACCTACTGTGAAGAATGTGTTACCTGATAATGACTCGCTGTAAAGCTTCTATTGAAGCTTTCCCTGGCATACAGAGGTTACTGCTGTGAAGGCCTTTGTTTTCAGTGAGGAGGTTGTCACAAAATGGGGGATGATTTTAGGGGTAGCTAATTCTATAAACCCACTATTGCCTTTCTTTTCTTTTCTTTTCTCTTTTTTTTCTTTTTTCCTTTTAGTCCTTTTTGGAGTGTTCTGCTTTATTTCCTTAGTTATTGTATGTGTGTGTTTTTTGTTTATTTGTTTTTTTAAGACTGAGTTGTTTCTCTTTGTCACCTCTGGTAGAGTGTTGTGGCATTATAGCAGAGTGTTGCTCCGGCTTAGGCTGATATACCAACTCCTGTACTATGCAGCCATAAAAAAAGGTGGAGACTTCACATCTTTTATGTTCACCATTGCCTTTCTATACCAGAAAAAATAACACATGTAGAATGCTTTTCATTGCTTTTATTTCATTTATGACATTATAAAGGAAAAAAAAGTCATCCTCTATGGAGTCATTAACAAGGTGACATAAACAACTATAGTCAGTGAAAATGCTCAGCCGCTAAATCATATCACCCAAAGATCCCGAGACTCCCTCCACATGGATTGACACCTGTTGCATGCTATGGGTATTGGTGACTCACTTCACATACGTAGTAAGATGCTATACGCTTTGCCCAAAACTTTTACTTACCCTGTGGATATTTGACTAGAAAGATGGTAGCAACTATAGAACATTCTATTCTACTTTTAAGTTTTTAAAAAAGAGAGAGAGAATCCAGTGAATTCAGGTCAAACTGTAAAGACCTATAGATGATGTTAATTGCAAATTTGACAGTAAGACCATACTTAACACTGGATTGACTGAGTTTAGAACAGTGAAAAGGCTGTGTTAATGTATTGGGAACTGTTGTTTTGGTGTTTTAAAATTGTAACACAAACTTATTCTATCTTAGTCATAAATTATTCAGTTGCTAAAGAAATATTTTTTTCAATAAGAACTATTTTTTGAGAAATAAAAATAAACCAGAAATGGAGTTGCTAAAGTTATCAATTTTATTAACTTGGAAATGAGTTAATTGTTGAAATGAGCAGCAGTCTCCAACTTAGAATAAATACTAGATTTATCTAAATAGGAAAAGAAAAAAAAAATCCTCTCTCTCTAGGTCCAGGCTGTAAATTACTGGAGGCTGGCGCATCCTTCATCACACGGCTGTCCTCACTTTTGCAGGATTATTCATACTAAACTTCCTCAGTCTGGGAAGCTTTCACAAGGGGATGTATTTTAGGTCTTAAATAAATTCTGAGGGGAGAAATTCTAGTGAACTCTATGTATTTGTATTTTATAAACACTCCCCAGGTACTTGGGGACCTGCATTCTGTGGAAAATCTATGAATTGTATGTTTTCTTCTTTTGCATTTCTCTCTCGGTATAACACTCTCTTTGCTGGAAAATAATTTTATTAATTCAAGGAGATTATTTTTCTTTATGCCTTACCTTATATTTCTTTTCCAACAATGAATCAGTTTTTTTCTCAGTCTGTCTCTCTTCTTCCTGTTTAATCTGTGACCCCTCATAATAATTTCTCATGCCTGGGGTCATCACTCTTTACCCTGTCTAAAATAATATGGATCAGTGATTCTCAACTGTACTCATACTTTAACACACATCAGCATGGGAGGTTGTTAAAATGCAGCTGACTTGTTCCCTCACTCCAATTTGTGATTCCCTAAATTTGAAACTGTACTTGAGGATCTTATTGAATATTTTTGCATCCTTTCCTGATAAGAACACTTAACAAAAATAGGCTCAAGTGGGACATATATTAAACTGGATAAAGGACATCTACAACAAACCCACAGCTAAGATCATATTGAATGCAAGGAAACTAAAACAGTGTCCACTCAGAACTGGAGCTAGACAAGGATGCCCACTATTACCACTGCTATTTAATGTAGTCGTGGAAGTCCTGGACATTGCAATTAGACAAGAGAAGGAGATCAAGGGTATTCAAACGGGGACAGAGGAGGTCAAACTCTTCCTCATTGTGGATGACATGATCTTATGCCTGGGAAACCCCAGGGACTCAACTACAAAGCTCTTGGAAGTGATTAAGGAATATATTAGCATCTCGGGATGCAAAATCAATGCCCACAAATCTGTAGCCTTCATATATGCCAATAATAGTCAAGCTGAGAATAAAATCAAAAGACACAATACCTTTTACAGTAGTGCCAAAGATGAGCTACTTGGGAATATATCTAACAAAAGGTGTGAAAGATTTCTATAAAGAGAACTATAAAACCCTGGGGAAAGCAATAGCAAAGGATGCTAACCAATGAAGACCACACCATGCTCATGGCTGGGAAAAATCGTGTTAAAATTTCCATACTACCCGAAGCAATTTACAGGTTTAATGCAATTACCATCAAAGCCTCATGTCATACTTTGAAGAACTTGAAAAAATAGTACTTTGTTTCATATGGAGCCAGGAAAAAGCCCTGAACAACCAATACAATTTTCAGACATAAAAGCAAATCTGAAAGCATCACATTACCAGACTACAAGTTAATACTGATCATCACTGCATGGTATGGCACAAACAATAGAGATATAGATCTTTGGAACAGAATAGAGAATCTAGAAATGAAGCCAGGCCTTCCATTTGATCCTGAAATTTCATTTCTAAGTATTCTACCGAGAAGAACAAAAATTATTGTATCACAAAGACATTTGTACCAGAATGTTTGTTGTAGTTCAATCATAATTGCCAAGTCATGGAAGCAACCCAAATGCCCATGAACCCATGAATGGATTAACAAACTATAATATATGTATACCATGGAATACTATTCAGCCATAAAAAAGATGGAAATTTTACATCTTTTGTGTTTACCTGGATGGACTTAAAAAGAATGAAACACATTCTTTTTAGATGTCAACTAATGAGATGAAAATGTGCCAAATATTCTATGAAACAAGTGTATGGTGCCCCATGATCATATTGATGTACACAGCTATGATTTAATAAAAAAAAATAATAAACATTACATTTTGTTGCCTTGTATGATATGTATCAATTTTGGATCTATTTTAGCATTCTTGGTAACCTAATTATATATGTGAGTCCATATGCTATATATATTTTTGTGTGTAAATGCATACATGTATATATATACATGTACAAATACATATATATGGCTATTCTAACAATTCTTTTTATCTTGTTTGTTTTATACACATATGATTTGAACTATTGCTATTTATTTAATAATACTGAACGCCCATGTGTGTCAAATGGTTACATTTTGGAAACTAAAATCAGGTTATCTAACTTTTTCTCTTATCTGACTGCTATCGAGTTATGCAATATATTGATTTTTTTATTGTTGGAGATTCATTGGGTATGCAAAGCTCCAGGTTACACTAATTGCACTTCTCAAGCAAAGTCCCTCTTATAAATGTGTTCCTTCTCCAAGAGGTGAGCCAAGCCTCATGACACCCCACCCCCTTCCTCCTTCCCTGTCTCCGCTCCCATTCTCCCACTCCTCCACCATGTACTAGGTCATCAATTGTTCTCATAGCAAAATTCAGAACATTGGATTCTTGCTTCTCCATTCTTGTGATGCTTTACTAAGAAGAATATGTTACACCTCCATCCAAGTTAGTACAAAAGAGAAGGGAACACATTTATACTGCTGGTGGGACTGCAAACTAATACAACCATTTTTGGAAGGAAGTATGGAGAATCCTCAAAGAACTTAAACTAGGCCTCCCATTTGATCCTGCAATCCCATTGCTGGTTACCTATACAGAAGAAAAAAAAAACCTTTTATCGTAAGGACATTTGCACTAGACTGTTTGTCACAGCTCAATTTAGAATTGCCAAAATGTGGAAGCAACCTAAATGTTCACCAATCCAGGAATGGCTTAACAAGCTGTGGTATATGGATACCATGGAATATTATTTAGCCACTAAAAAGACGGAGGCTATACAATGTACCCAATACTAATATGAAACCAATATACAAATAACTACATGCCCACAAGAATGATATAATATAAATATAGTCTAGCAAGGAGAAGGGGATAGCGGGGAGCAGGGAAGTAGGTAAAGGGAGGGCTACTGGCCTGAGGAGGGAGGGCAATTGGTAGGATTTCACCTCATGTACACAATGTGAGGTGTGTGACCGGCTCAACTACAACTTGGAAGGACTTTAACTTACAAGTGAAAATAATGTAACTTAAAAATGTGTACCCTAGTATTAATTTGGGATTAAAAAAAAAAAACAGTGCTCCCAAATAAACATATTTTAAGAAAAGTGAAGTGATTGGGTCACGAAGTTTCTGAACAGATTAAACTATTCCTGGATTCATGGATTAATGCATTAATGGATTAGTGGGCTATCGTGAGCATAGGACTAGTGAATTAATAACACAGGAAGAGAGACTTGGGCTAGCGTGTTCAGCTTCTTTCCAGGTGGTGAACTGTGCCATTTGGAACTCTGTCCTCACTAGCAGTAAGGCCCTCAACATATGTGGGTCCTGTACCATGGACTTCTCAATATCAATACATGTAAAAAAGTAAATGTCTTCTCTTTATAAATTGCCAAGTTTCAGGTATTCTGTTATAAGAAACAGCAAATAGACTAAGACAACATTCCACAGAACAATGTACTAATAAATAAATAGAATAAATCAATAGAACGAGTTTTCCCCTACCAGCAAGGGGAGAAGGGTTAGAGATTTCGTGTTCCTCATCACATCAATGACCTTTCTTGTGGATCATGGGAAAGGGAAGGATCTAAAAGGTTTTGGAGACAAAACAAGAAACCAGGTGTGTTGGGCATAAAGATGTGCGCCTGGACCCCATTCAAAGGACTTGCTGCTTCACCTGTTGGTTCCTTCAAGGGTCACACCTCAACTCCCAAAGAATTCCCTCTCCCAAAGTCACACCTCTTCCTGAGGAATCCTAAATGCAGAAAGTGAAAGTCACAAGAATGAAGGCTCAATACAGAACAAATTTAACAGGTCATTATAGCTTTGGACACCTGGTGTGGCAGCTGAAGCTGCCATGGTCTACGTGGCAGTTCTCCTTCTCTCTTGGTTCAACCATACTGGTTCCATGTTCATCCACAGACACTGACCCCAAGGGCACTCCCTAACCTTCATTGTAAGTCAGCTTTTCAAAGAGCTCCTCTCCAACACCAAGACGGTAGCAATAGCAGCAGCTTCCACAGGAGCATCGACAGCTTCATAAATGTGGATTATCAGAATAAGTCATACTCCATGCTGGATTATTTTCGTTCCACTTTCCTCACAAAAACATGCCAATCATATCACTGTAACATTCAACTTGCCACTTGTGCCCCAGTAGCAATATCTCTTTGGATGAATTTAGATTGACTCAGGAGTGACAGAAGAGAGGAAGTGTCAAGAAAGAATGAAATATTAACTTAAATGACAAGACTCTTCTTACAAATCCACCTGTCTGCCCCATGCTTGGAACTCTCCAACTCCATCATTTCATAGATGATGTGTGCTTCTTGGTTAGTTAACAAGATTTCTTTTGCACATGTTTAGTATTATAGAAACAAGCTTCTTCATTTTTTTTCATTGAATGGATCAACATTTATTCAACATCTATGATATTCTGATATTATTCTAGTTATTGGGGTGATGACATAGATGAACAAGAAACAAAATTCCTGCTGTCAGGGAAAAAAAGCTTATTTGTATGTAAAATATATTAAAATAAGCAAAATTATTTTTGAAAGAGCATTGACAAATGCTATAATAGGAACGTATCAGAGGACTTCAATGCACAGTGATGTGTGTAAAATCATACTCAGTGGCCACTTGAAAAGTTACGTGGTCTTGATTTTCTACCCTTTATTGCCTGGTTATATCCAGCTTCTTCAGTTTCTTACATTGAGAGTGTCCTTCTTGCCACAGGAGGAAGGGAAGAAGCTACCCTCTTGTTGTGGATGACCTTTTCCTCCCCCTACCTATAGCAGACCAACAAATACTGGCACTGGGAAATTTTCCTTACCTTAATGATCAGGTTGGAAATCCTCTGTTGGAGAAAACCACGGCTCTATCCCTAAGCTTCTGACCAGAGTTTACATTCGTTTCTATGTTTACTTTTAATTATCTCCTGGACTAGACTGCAAGTTATAACAGTGTAACAGTGAGTAATAGTAATTTTATCTTTTTTGTGTACCTTTATATTCCTTTTACCTAAGAGAGCGCCTGAAACATAACAGCAACTCAGTTATTTATGTACCAGGTATTGTATCTGATCCTTGGGACACAAAATAATAAGCAATTAAAACGTAGTCCCAATGAGCTCACAATATGGTGTGAATAATCAACATGCCAAGTTTAGCATAAATTAGGTGCTCTTCTAGAGTTTTGATATTGAATGCATTTCTCTATATATTAATTCTGTATAATTACATATTTTTAGGATCTTCATATGTGTACATAGGCTCTTCCCTTCTATGTGTTACTATGTGACATATTCACGCCACAAATTTAAAAAATGTTTATGCCACTGTAATGTCAATTAAATAATACAATTGCACTGCAAAATTTGTGCTCTTCTCTTTCTTAACTCATCAATTATTTAGTTCATCAGAGAAGGTAATGACTCACACAGTTATAGACATGTGAACTTATCCTTCAAATTGCAAGTGATGTTCTTATTTTTCAAAGAAGATATAGGTTGTTCATCTTACTCTTCAATTGGATATAAAATACATCTTATCTTCAGGATGAAAAAAACAATAAAATAAAATGATTTCTAAAATTATTGGTTTTATGCTCATATACAAGGTATAACAAAGCTTCCAAATAAGAAACCAGCCCTGCTTCTTCCAAATTGTGTAGCAATTAGATCGGATCTTAGAAATTATGTATTTTAATTATTTAAAATGATGCATTTCAAGCTAAAACCAATTTGTAATTTATTCTCAGTCATACACACATGTACATACAATTATATAAACCATATGCACATATGCATACAAGACATATAAATGCTTATTTAGTTACTTCTCAGGCTTTTCTTATTTCAATGTATCCATCAGTATTTCTTTAAATCATTACAGTAGTAAATTGTCTCTCTATATGTGTCCAACCAAAACATCAAGGAAACTTACAAAAGGTATGATTTACTGGGATGTGGACATAAAAATAATTTACCAAGGCTATTTTTTAATGAAGCTCAGAGGAATATGATGTTTCATGGAGTTACAGAATATTAGAGCAGTAAGTTTCTTCAGAGAAATTTGATGAGACTATTGATTAATTGACTTAACTAAATGGATCAGGTATTCAAAGGCAGAACTATGCAGAAAATTGATGTTCCTAAACTTGTGGTCCTCTGTAGTTTTGCTCTGATGGTAGTCCCATAACTATTATTTCATTGTACTGCAAAAAATCTCTGAATGATTAGGAAAAGATATTTTCTATAATTCATGTAAAATAAAATGAATAACTTTTAGATAGATTAACAGTTTCTGAGAGGCAGCATATAACACTTTTTTTTCTCAATGGCATTTTGTTCACTGTTTTCTAAGCTAGTAGTAAATGCATTGAGCATTTATATGAAAGCGTCACTTCATTCTCTATGACCAAACTTCTAAAATTATGTCATATTCTGATGTGTACAACCAGGCAGCAAGGCTGTTCACAACCTTTGGGATAGTTTCATGAAGAAATGCTGAAATCACAAAGCAATGTGTGTCTATCCTTCTTAATTTACTATATGTCTTTTCTCTTTACTGAAAAATGTACTCCTTATTTTCCCATTATTGCCTACATTAATAAGAAATACTGGAGTTTCTATGTACTTTTAGATCTTAAAAATTAACTTACAAGTTTGGAACAAATACTTTTTTACTTTTGGATTAGTTCTTATAGTTATGCATATTTTTATCTTCAGGAAAACAAGGTAGCACAGGGTCATAAATATTTATCCATTGAGAACTGATCATTCAAAACCCGTTATTCTGTTGACCTGAAAAACCTGTTCACAGAACTGACTTCAACAGTGAGAGCAGATTAATAGATTTATTTTTTCAATTTAGGAAGGCAATTTAAATCTTATTTTCCAAACACGGGATCAGTTTGAAAACATTGGTGACTTTAGATTTTCATTTGATGATATATATAATCATTCAACAATTCATCTAGATCAAATCTAAATAATTTAATTAAGTTATATTTACAATACAATTTGGGGAAAAGTAGATTCCATGGTAATTTCACTAAATCATTCTGTTACATGGGTTTAGAGACAATTTTAATATTTCTATGTTTCTGAGGGTTTTTTAAAATTTATTTTTTCACACGACATAAAGAACTATGTATTTATTGTGTACAACATAATGTTTGGAAGAACATATACATTATGGAATAGTTAAATTAAACTAATTAGCAAGTTATCATTCTGGTGGTGATACCCTCCAATCTCAACATTTTTATAATATAATATGTCCTCACTAACTATAGCTAATATATATTTTGTTTATTTCTATTTTGTTTAGTTCTACCCTGAGCTTTTTTTTTTTTTTGTCTCCCCTCTACTAGCTTTTGGTTTTGTTTGTTCTTTTTCTAGTTCCTTGAGGTGTGATATCATGTTGTTCCTTGAATGGTGATCTTTCTGTCTGTCTTATGTAATCACACTTCAGGATGTGAATTTCCCTCTTGACATGGTTTTTTCTCTGTATTTCACAGATTTTGGATGCTGTGTCATAACTGTCATTCGGTTTAAAAAAATCTTTTAATTTCCATTGAGATTTTGTCATTGGCCCGAGAACTGTTCAGCAGTGGGCTGGTTACTGTCCCTGACTCTCTGTAGATAGGAGAGGTTCTCTTGGAGTTGATTTTTACCTTTATTCCACTCAAATCTGAGAAGATACATGAAATGATTTCATTTTTTCTTGAATTTGCTGAGACATTTTTTTGTGGGCTAACTTATCCCTAAAAATTGGAAATTAGATTCAAAGTATTATTGAAAGAAATTTCCAATAATTTTCTAGGAAATATTATTGTACAGAGCACACATTCTGAACTCAGTGCAAATAAATTAACATTTAAAAATAATAAAAAACCATAAAACCTCATAGCATTAGGATATTTTGTTGAGTATTTCTAAATATCTGAATTGTGGTACCAGGTACACAACTAAAAATTTGCTATAGATCATAATATAAAGTTGTATTTTTAAAGTGAATGTGTTTATTACAGTAAATTATATATCAATAAATGTATTAGGACAATATTGTTTCCCAAGAGTACATGTCCAATCTATTAAGTATAGAATATAAATATCTTAATATAATAATTAAGTAAATGAGGTGAAGGTTATATTAACTAGTTCTATGGAAGCATTCCAAATTGTATATAAAATCCGCACATTGTCCCCCATAAATGCATTAATGTATGTACATGATCTATGTGTTTATGACTTAATAAAAAAATAAATAAATCTAATACAAATATAGCCCAAAGATGTAATTATTTTACAACATAGAAGTTACCAATAAATATGTAAAAAGTGGCTTGTCCTCATTAGAAATCAGACAGTTAAAATATAACCAATATGGGAAATCATTTTATATCCCAAACTTCACAAAATGTTAAGTCTGAAATACTCTGTAAAGAATAGGATATAAGATGACTAGAATCATCATACACTGTCACCAGGAATATGAATAGATAAAACCTTTGGGAGAAAAGTGCTATTATTCAGTAAACTGTATATTTTTCCTTTGACCCACTACTTTCAAGATTGTGTGTGTATATGAGTGTGACATATATAAACAACACCAACAAAAACAGAAAAAACTAGAAACAACTCAAATTTCAGGTAACAGAAGTATGGATGAATAAATGGTGATGTATTTATACAGGAGAATACATAAAGAAGGGAAAATGTACTTGTTACTGCTATACATATCAACACAAGCAAATTTTCAAAACTAAGTCATTGAAGTATACATGGTGCAATTTCACTCACAGCAACAGAAAAGAGGCAAAACTAAATCACGGAGGGTTTGTTGATACATATGTGCATATATGTATTTCAAAAATAATAAAAGACTTAAAACCATATATATGTATAATATATTTCACTACAAAAGTTTTGAGACAGACTGTGCTATGGTCCATTATTTCACTTTCAAAAAACACAGTCGACAGCATCATTTCCGCTACACACGTGCGAGTTTCAACGTGCCCAGCTTATCAGTGTTGCCGGGAGGGCTTCATTTGTTTCCACGCATTAGATTTCTTGATCTTTGTGTATCTCAAAACTTTCATAATGATCCACTTGTGTGTGTGTGTGTGTATGTGTGTGTGTGTGTGTATAAAATAAAATATTTAAACTTAGCTAGGAAAAGAAGGAGGCAGAATAATTGTCATCAAATTCAGAATAATGATAGCCTCTAGCAAGGAGAAGACAACCAAAGAAGGCCCATGAGTTGTCTTGAAACCTGATTATTTTGTTTTTATTTATCTTATGGGAACATAAAAATGTCTGTTTCATTATAATTGTTCAAATTGGACATATATGCCACTTGCATAATCTTCTCTATTTTATTTCTTACATTTGTTAATATAAATATATGTCTAGTCTCTGAAGATCTTTTTCCCCATTTACATAAAAACTCTATTGAGTCATGACATTTAAGGTATTTTGAAACCTGATAAGACAGTCACAGTTTTTTTTCTTTCTCTTTAGCCTTAACTCAAGAAGGTCCCGCTTTCCTTTATTTAGTTATCTGATCTTTAAAAAAAAAATCTTATTTTGTTGTTACATCTATAATTTCTTTGAAAATAAACAGTAGTCAGGTGTCCTCAAACTTTAGTCAAAATCAAATTCAATTGAGCTGTGATGCCATGGCACTCTAACTCTACCCAGGGCGACAGCTTGAGGCTCTGTCTCAAAAAATAAATAAATAAATAAATCTAGGGGCCAAATGGAAGAAATCACCAACATACTGTATAATTTATCTAATACACATTGCTTTTGATGCCTATTGATGTCTTTTTATTTTTTATTTTTATTTTTTGTAGAGACAGAGTCTCACTTTACCACCCTCGGTAGAGTGCCATGACGTCACAGGACTCACACCAACCTCCAGCTTTTGGGGTTCCGCGATTCTCCTGCCTCAGCCTCCCGAGCAGCTGGGCCTATAGGCGCCCGCCACAACGCCAGGCTATTTTTTTATTGCAGTTCGACCGGAGCTGGGTTTGAACCCACCACTCTCGGTATATGGGGCCAGCACCCTACTCTTTTTAAGCTAATTTGTTCCTAAACATTGGCGCTCAGAAGAAAAGTAGTGTCGTCCATAATAGAGCAATAGACCCTCACAGGGCAGGCCCAAAGACAGAGCAAACATCAACACTCATCTCGGATTGTAGCACAAAAAGACCAGTATTGCAAGTTTGCTTCCAAAATAATGTAAGACTAAACCAGGAAAAATAGCCAGTGGTGGAGGAGGTGAAATGACAGATCTTGAATTTAGAAATCTGACAAAAGTTCTGAGTCAAGTTCCTTCTTGTTTAAAATGAGGACGATTCCCCCTGGCTAATAGTATTTAAATTAGACATCAATATAAAAAGCTGCGAAATATCTGGCACGCGGTACAAAGTAAGCCGTGATTAAGTGGCACATTTTAGAACATGCAGCACATGTAAAGGCAGACAGTGTCATGGAATCACCAGACAATGCAGTGAATGTAAGAAGGGCTGAGGGTGCAGCCGCAGCAGTCCCGCAGCAATGGCAAAGATCCCCGGGCTACCAGCTCATGAGCCCCGCACTGTTCCT
Organism: Nycticebus coucang; assembly: GCF_027406575.1. Lineage (NCBI taxonomy): Eukaryota > Metazoa > Chordata > Mammalia > Primates > Lorisidae > Nycticebus > Nycticebus coucang. The sequence goes on from NC_069782.1 coordinate 49,317,046, forward strand.
CTTGTATCATTTTGGCTGTGCCTGGCCTGTCTAGACAGTTGCCCAAACTCGGTTCTCTAGCTATAATATTAATTTTATCCATGGTTCACCTGAAACCCTTCCCAAAATTCCTTTTATACGTAATTTGTTTCGTTATTTGTAACTGTAAACCATGACTAGTATAGGAATTGGGATGGTTTCTAAGAACAGACCTTTAGGTGCGTTGGGAATTCTAGGCTGTGTTCTCTGGCATGTTCAAGACTGAAGATAGTGAAGTACAAATGAACATTAAGGGGTGGAAATCAGTCGTTCCACAGAGCCGTCTAGTCCCCTTCTGCAGTCCTCTGAAATAAAGTGCCCATTGAAAAAGAGTTTTGGGGTCTGAGTGGCAACAGTAATAATCAGTATGAAGGACATTTGAAAATAAAATACCTATTTTTTATCACACTGGATGTAAGAAGAAGAAAGTGATGAAACAGAGCAAAATTCTCAGCTCAAGACGCAGGATGAAACTCAAGCCCATCCTGGGTGCCTTTTAAAGAAACCAAGAGTCTCAGTAAAAGAATCAAACAGTTGCTCCAGGAGGTGGCAAAGTTACAAGGAAATTATTTCCCTGCCTCTTAGACCATTTAATGCAAAATTTAATTTAATGCAAAAAATAATGCAAAAAAAATTTAGGGCATTTTAACAAAAGGAGTTAGTTGGACTCTAAAAATTGGAAAGGGGATATATGGGAGATTAAAGAGACTCTGAGTATCCTCAAATCTAAATCAGTTTACTCCCCTTACCTGAGGAATTACTCTGTCAGCTTGAAGATCCTGTACCAGCATTGGTTGATTGAGTTACCCTGAAAAGAAGGTATTTGCCCAAATGCTTCCTACTCTGAAGTCCTCTTTACCTCTAGCTAGTAAATTCAGATTCCAACACTGATCCAGAGGAATACTAAAAATAAACACAAACAGATAAAAAACAAAACCCAAAACACCTAGCAGGGAAGAGGTGAAATATTCACGATATTTCCTTAACTTGACAAAATTCCATGGGATAGATTCAGGGTGGATTCTGTGGGAGCTGGATCAAAGAAAAACCTTTAATAAATAATCTTAGAGCTAGCTAAGTTTGTTGACTGTTATTCATACAAAAGAGAGAGAGAACTAGGCTCGGCACCTGTGGCTCAAGCGGCTAAGGCACCAGCCATATACACTTGAGCTGGCAGGTTCGAATCCAGCCCGGGCCTGCCAAACAACAATGATGGCTGCAACCAAAAAATAGCCGGGTGTTGTGGCGGGTGCCTGTAGTCCTAGCTACTTGGGAGGCAGAGGCAGGAGAATCACTTGAGTCCAGGAGTTGAGGTTTCTGTGAGCTGTGATGCTACAGCACTCTACCCAGGGTGACAGCTTGAGGCTCTGTCTCAAAAAAAAAAAAAAAAAAAAAAAGAGAACTAAAACTCCAGCACAGAGTTTTCAACCTTTTTTTATCTCACAGCACACTTGAACCTATACTTGAACTTTTGCAGCACACTTAAATTATGTTGATCAAAAACAAGAGTGAAAAATAAGAACATACTTACTGTGCTTTGAACTTTTTTTGAAAACACTTTAATTAATGATCTTCAAAATTTTTCCCTGACACATCTAAGAACCTCTCACAGCACACCGGTTGAAAATCACTGCTGCAGTGGTAAGGAAGTAAAAGGCTGTTACAGTCTGGTAGCAGCAACTCCAGCACCCTCAGTAATAAGCATTGCTCTTCAGAATGTGGTGACCCAGCAGGGTTCTCTTTTCTTTACTTGGCTGATCTGGGTTTTTTCCTCCACTTAGATTCTCTACATCCCATTCATTCTACCTTGTAGACTTCTAATGTTTCTTTTTTGCATAACAAGTGTTTATTTCTGACTACCACAATAGCTATAAATAATTTTATGAGCTGTTATAATTCTTGGAAAGCTTTAATACAAATATGTTACTATGAATAAAAATGAGTAAAGTTTCCAATATGAAAATCAAGATGCATGTAAATTTGCTAGTGTGTAATTGAACCCTAATAGATTATAGAGTTTCTCATATAAATATCCATCAAGGAAAACAGAAATTATTCTATACCTGTTATTAATCTCTTATTTATCTATTGTTAATATGGAATTAAATCCAGTATTTATTTGCATATTCATAATTTTGATTATTATTCATTTTTTTAAATAGTAGTCATAGTATTTCAGAATCGGTAGTGTATGAAATAAATAGAAGACAATGCCTAACACGAGAAAAAAATTTTAAGTTCCACATACTATCTTTAAAGATGTGATTAGTAACTTGTGCAAACCTTAATTACCTAGTTTTCAACTAAAACATTATAAAACTCCCTATAAATTGCAATTTCAATTGTCAATCAAAATGTCAATATAAGAAAATAAAGCTTTCATTTTTGACACCAATTACAATAGTGTTTATTTAACTAGCCTGCATTAAGAAATTTGCATTTTGTTTAATAAAATTTATCACCTGGTAAAATTATGTATATTGAAATACATTTAAATATTGTAATTTTAATGTTATTAAGAATTCTAATAATATTTTCAATATGAATGTTTTAACGATGTAAGCATTATTTTATTATTTTTAACATTTTGTTTCAAATTCAAAATATCTATCTCACGTAATCTTCCTTAGGCTATTCCATACTTACTGCATTACACCTTACGTTTACCATCAGCTAAAATTATTATACTTCTGAAGCAATCTTATTAAAACAAAGACCTTATTGATCATTCTTACCACCATAAATACATCAGCTAGAAAAATAAACAGAACAAACAGGTATTAGATAAATTCTTCCTAAACTTTTATGCCTTTGGTGCAAATGAAATATATATTTCAGTTCTGAATTTATTACCTCTATGACTTTTCTTTTTGGCAGTTTTTCGCCAGGGCCGGGTTTGAACCCACCACCTCTTGTATATGGGGCTGGCGACCTACTCCTTTGAGCCACAGGTACTGCCCATCCTCTATGACTTTTGATAACTACTTTTCAAGTCTCAATTTGCTTATAGGCAAACTAAGGAGAGTGATATTCTCTGAAGATTATTACAGGTATAAAATTAGGTAATGCCTAAGGAAGTATGATACATAGAAATTGGTCAAGGTATGCTATTTAACTCCTTTTAACTATTATATGTACTAACTCCATAATATTTGTGCGTCAATACCGATTAGCAAAAGCAATATATAGAGAGAATGGAATCAATGCTTAAAATGCATTAGGTTAATGAAGTCATTTTTTATATTATTATATTTTATATATTTCAATTAAATAACTTCTAGTTAGCTTTCTCACCAGATTCACTGACATATTATTCCCCAAATCAAGCATACCAATTAACAGTCATAGTAAACTAAATTCTCATATACAGTTTGTGAAAGAGATAGAAAAAGAAAACAGGAAAGGAAAGAAAAAAAGAAAAGAGAAAAAAGAAAACAAAAGGAAAGGAAAGGAAAGAAAAGTAGAAAAAGAAAAGAAAAGAAAAACAAAAAAGCTTTTTGCACTAGGACAGTGGCTTAGACCCACAAAAGTTAATGGTCATTTATATATCTGGATTTTAAGTTATGCATATATTTGAAGAATAGATTTAGGGTGTACAAGGGGTTGTGCCACATGGGTGAACTGCACAATGCTGAAGTCAGGAGATTTAATGTAGCCATCAACCACTATAACGTCCACTGTACCCGACACATAGATTTTTATTCCCCAGTCTATCCCATTTTCACTCTTTCTTAGTATGCAATGTCCATTGGACATTTATGGCCATATAAATGCCTTATTTAGTTCCCACATAAAAGTGAGAAAATGTGGCATTTGTTTTTTTATTCTAGAGATACTTCACTCAGGATAATGGCCTCCAATTCTATCTAAGTTGCTAGAAAATACATTATGTCATTTCTTCTTCTTCTTTTTTTTTTTTTTTTGCAGTTTTTGGCCGGAGCTGGGGCCGGCGCCCTACTCCTTTGAGCCACAGGTACCGCCCCTATGTCATTTCTTCTTTTAGCTGAGTGGTCCTCCATGGTGTTTGTGTGTGTATGTGTGTATAATAGTTCCTTTTCTAATGATCAGTTGATAAACAAAATATTTTTGCAATTGTGAACTGCACTGCAATAAACATTTGAGTGCCAGTGTTGTTCCAACAAAATAATTATTTTCCTTAGTCAGACGCTCAGTAGTGGGATTGCTGAAATGAATGGCAGATCTACTTTTAGGTCTTTGAGAAATCTCCATACTGTTACACGTAGAGGTTGTACTAATTTACATTCCCACCAACAGTGTATAAATATTGCCTTTCACCACAGCTGTGCAAATCTCTGATGCTTTTGAAAATTTTAATAATAGCCGATCTAACAGGGGTAGGGTAGTATTTCATTATGATTTCACTTTTAATTTTCCCGATAATCAATTATGTTGAGTATTTTTCAGATGTTTATTAGTCATTTGTCTATCTTCTTTTGAAAAAAAAATCTATTCATGTCTTTTGCCCACTTTTTAATGAGGTTGTTTTTTATACCTGATATTTTGAGTTTTTGTCAGTTCTATAAATTACTCCTTTATTAGATGTACAGTTTGCAAGGACATTTCTCATTCTGTCAGTCATCCATGTACATTGTTGATTACTTCTTTCACTGTGCAGAAACTTTTTAATTTAACTAAATCCAATTTATTCATTTTTATTTTCGTTATATTTGTTTTGGGGAACTTGTTCATGAATTCTCTGTCTAGGGCAATGCCCCAAAGAGTTTTTTTTACATAGTTTTCTATAATTTTTGTGGTTTCAGATCTCACATTTAAGTCCTTAATCCAACCTGTGTCAATTTTGGGGAGATAAGGGTAAGTTTCATTCTTCTCCATGTAGCTACAAATTTTTCCCAAAACCATTTATTAAACTTTCCCTATTGTATATTTGTCTTCTTTGTCAAAAATAAGTTGGTTGCAGCAATATGCCTTTATTTCTGCATTGTCCATTCTATTCTATTGGCCGATGTGTCTACCTTTATACCAAACCATGCTGTTTTGGTTGCTTTCCTCTTGTATAATGTGAGATCAGGTAATCTGATGGCTCCAGATTGATTCATTTTGCCTAGTACTTCTTTGGCTAAACAGGTTCATTTTGGGTTCCATAGGACATTTAGGTTTGTTTTTCTAGATTTGTGAAAAACGATGTTGGTATACTGATATAAACTGCACTGAATTTGTAAATCACTTTAGGAAATACGGACTTTTTTTTTGCAGTTTTTGGCCAGGGCTGAGTTTGAACCCATCACCTCCCATATATGGGGCCAGCGACCTACTCCTTTGAGCCACAAATGCTGAAGATTATTTCATTCCATGAGCAAACAATGGTTTTCCATTTTTTAATGTCATCTATGATTCCTTTCGTCTGTATTGTATAGTTCTTCATGTAGAGATCTTTCATGTCCTAGATTAAGTATACTTGTAGTTTTTTATTTTTTAATTTTTTTGGCACTATTATAAATGCTTTTGAGTTCTTTAACTCTTAGCCTGACTTTTATTAGAAAATAGAAATGTTATTGATTTGTGTGCACTGATTTCATAACCTGAGAATTTGATGAATGTATTTATCAATTCTAGAAGTGTTTTCATGGCATGTTTAGGATTTCCTAGATTTAAGATTATATCATCAGCAAACAGACAGTTTTACCTCCTTTTTTCCATTTTGGATGGTTTTGTTTCTTTCTTTTGCCTGTTTGCTCTGGTTAGGAATTCCAGTACTATATTGAATAAAAGTGATGAAAGGGGACACTTTTGCCTTGTTGCCATTCTCACAGAGAATGGTTCAAACTTTTCCACATTTAGTGTGATATTGGCTGCAGTTTTTTAATATATGACTTTATTATTTTCAAATGCATATATTCTATTCCTAATTTGTTGAGTTTTTTTTTTTTATCACAAAGAAGCTCTGGATTTTATCAAATGCTTTTTTTTTTTTGCATTTATTGAAGTGACCATATGGTCTTTGTTTTTATCTCTGTTTATGTAATGAATTACATTGATTGATTTGCATGTGTCAAACCAAACAAATTTAAAATCTGTTTTATCCTCCATGCTTTGGATTTCCATTTGTGCGGAATACTTGCCTCAACCAGTTGAATCTATAAGAATCTTTGTGAGTTAAAGAGTATTGTGTTTCTTGGAAACAACATATATGTGGGTTGCTTTTTTTTTTAATCCAATTTATTTCTTTTAGTGGGGCATTGAGATTGTTTACATTTAATGTCAGTATCAGAATATGAACTACTGTTTTAGTCATCTTACAGTTAACTAGTTGTTCAGTTTTCTCCCTTCTGTTACTGTTTGATAAAACAGTTAGTGTTAAATTTCAATTGTTTTTACAGTATTGGATATTAATTAATATGTTCCATATATTGATCATCATCAAGCATTTCTTGTAAGGCAGGCATAGTGGTGACAAATTCCCAAATTCCCTTAGTGTTTTTGTTTTTCCAGGAAATAGTTTATTTCTTCTTCATTTATGAAACTTGGTTTTTCAGGATTCAGTATTCTTGGCTGTTAGTTGTTTTGTTTAAGAACACTAAAAGTGCAACCACAATCACTTCTGGCCTGTAAGGTTTCTTCTGAGAAGTCTGCCATTAGTCTGATACTTTTTTCTTTATAAGTTACTTGATTCTTTCATCGTACAACTTGTAAGATTTTACCTTTTTCTTTGGTTTTGGTCAGACTGATGATTGTATGTCTCAGCAATGGGCTATTTGCTTTGAATCTTAAAGGTGTTCAATGATCTTATTATATCTAGATGTCTAAGTCACGAGCAGGGAAGTTTCCTTCCATCATTCCCTCAAGTAAGATTTCTATGCTTTTTGTTTGTTTTTTTCTTTCCCTGTGGTTTTTATAACTGTTTACTTTACATAACCTTATTTGACTAGGTTAATTTGAATGCCTGGTCTTCAAGGTCTGAAATTTTTTCTTCTGCTTGGTCTAGTCTGTTATATTTTGATATTCCCTAAATGACTCTTTCATTTCCAGGAACTCTGCTAGATTTTCTCTTACCTATTTCTTTAATGAATTTTAAATTCATGTCCTGAATTGGTTTTTGTTGTTTTGTTTGTTTATTTGGTTTTCAACTTTCCCGTCAATCTCATTGATCTTACTTGTCATCTATATTTGGGAATTCCATATATAACGTTTATTTTTTTTTGTTATTTATTTATTTTTTATTAAATCATAGCTGTGTACATTAGTATGATCATGGGGCAACATACACTTGGCTCATAGACCGTTTGACACATTTTCATCACACTAGTTAACATAGCTTTCCTGGCATTTTCTTAGTTATTTTGCTAAGACCTTTACATTCCACATTTACTAGGTTTCACATATACCCTTGTAAGATGCACCACAGGTGTAATCCCATTAACCCCCCTCCCTCTACCTACCTCCCCCCTCCCTTCCATTCCTTTCTCCCTTCTCCCTATTCTTAGGTTGTAACTGGGTTATAGCTTTCATGTGAGGGTCCTACATTAGTTTCATAATAAGGGTGAGTACATTGGGTACTTTTTCTTCCATTCTTGAGACACTTTACTAAGAAGAGTATGTTCCAGCTCCATCCATGTAAACATGAAAGAGGTAAGTCCCCATCTTTTTTTAAGGCTGCATAATATTCCATGATGTACATATACCACAATTTATTAATCCATTCGTGGATCGATGGGCACTTGGACTTTTTCCATGACTTAGCAATTATGAATAGGGCTGCAATAAATATTCTGATAGAAATATCTTTGTTATGATGTGATTTCTGGTCTGGGTACATGCCCAGTAGAGGGATTATAGGATTGAATGGAAGATCTATTTTTAGATCTCTAAGTGTTCTCCATATCTCTTTCCAAAAGGAATGTATTAATTTGCATTCCCAACAGCAGTACAAAAGTGTTCCCTTTTCTCCACATCCACATCAACATCTCTGGTCTTGGGGTCATGTGATGTAGGCTAGTCTCACTGGAGTTAGATGATATCTCAAAGTAGTTTTGTTTGCATTTCTCTGATGATTAAAGATGATGAGCAATTTTTCATATGTCTGTAGGCCGTGCGCCTGTCTTCTTCAGAGAAGTTTCTCTTCAAGTCCCTTGCCCAGCCTGCAATGGGATCCCTTGTTCTTTTCTTGCTAATGCGTTTAAGTTCTCTGTGGATTCTGGTTATTAAACCTTTGTTGGAGACATAACCTGCAAATATCTTTTCCCATTCTGAGGGCTGTTTGCTTGCTAAACTTACTGTGTTCTTGGCTGTGCAGAAGCTTTTTAGTTTGATCAAGTCCCAATACTGTATTTTTGAAGCAGCTTCAATTGCCTGGGGGGTCCTTCTCATAAAAAACTCGCCCAACCCAATTACTTCAAGGGTTTTCCCTGCACTCTCTTCTAGTATTTTTATAGTTTCATGTCTTAGGCTTAAATCTTTAATCCAGTAAGAGTCTATCTTGGTTAATGGTGAGAGGTGTGGGTCCAGTTTCAGTCTTCTACAGGTTGCCAGCCAGTTCACCCAGCACCATTTGTTAAATAGGAAATCTTTTCCCCACTGAATGTTTTTAATTGGCCTGTCAAAGATCAAATAACGGTAAGTAGCTGGATTCATCTCTTGGTTCTCTATTCTGTTCCAGACATTTAGTTCTTTGTTTTCGTGCCAGTACCATTTGATGACTATCGATTTGTAGTATAGTCTGAGGTCTGGTAGTGTGATTCCTCCTGCTTTGTTTTTATTTTTGAGTAACGTCTTTGCTATTCGAGGTTTTTTCTGATTCCATATAAAATGAAGTATTGTTTTTTCAAGATCTTTAAAGTATGACAGTGGAGCTTTAATGGGGATTGCATTGAAATTATATATTGCTTTGGGTAGTATGGACATTTTAACAATGTTGATTCATCCCAACCATGAGCATGGTATATTTTTCCATTTGTTAACATTCTCAGCTATCTCTTTTCTTAGAGTTTCATAGTTCTCTTTATATAGTTCTTTCACGTCCTTTGTTAGATAAACTCCCAAGTATTTCATCTTCTTTGGCACTACTGTGAATGGGATAGAGTCCTTAATTGTTTTTTCAACTTGATTATTGTTGGTATATATAAAGGCTACTGATTTATGAATGTTGATTTTGTAACCTGAGACGCTGCTGTATTCCTTGATCACTTCTAAGGGTTTTGTAGTAGAGTCCCTAGTATTTTCCAGATATACAATCATATCATCTGCAAAGAGTGACAGTTTGATCTCTTCTGACCCTATGAGGATACCCTTGATCGCCTTTTCTTCCCTAATTGTGGTGGCTAAAACTTCCATTACAATGTTAAAGAGCAATGGAGACAATGGGCAGCCTTGTCTGGTTCCTGATCTGAGTGGAAATGATTCCAATTTAACTCCATTCAATATGATATTGGCTGCGGGTTTGCTGTAGATGGCCTCTATCAATTTAAGAAATGTCCCTTCTATACCAATTTTCTTAAGTTTTCTGATCATGAAAGGATGTTGGATGTTATCAAAAGCTTTTTCTGGCGGCACCTGTGGCTCAGTGAATAGGGCGCCGCCCCTATATGCCGAGGGTAGCAGGTTCAAACCCAGGCCGGGCCAAACTGCAACAAAAAAATAGCCAGGCGTTGTGGCGGGCACCTGTAGTCCCAGCTGCTTGGGAGGCTGAGGCAAGAGAATCGCGTAAGCCCAAGAGTTAGAGGTTGCTGTGAGCTGTGTGATGCCACGGCACCCTACCCGAGGGCGGTACAGTGAGACTCTGTCTCTACAAAAAAAAAAAAAAAAAAAGCTTCTTCTGCATTGATTGAGAGAATCATATGGTCTTTGTTTTTTAATTTGTTTATGTGCTGAATTACATTTATAGATTTACGTATATTGAACCAGCCTTGAGACCCTGGGATAAAACTGACTTGGTCATAATGTATGATTTGTTTGATATGTTGCTGGATTCTGTTTGTTAGAATCTTGTTGAATATTTTTGCATCTATATTCATTAGTGATATTGGCCTATAATTTTCTTTTCTTGTTGGGTCTTTTCCTGGTTTGGGGATCAGGGTGATGTTTGCTTCATAGATTGTGTTGGGTAGTCTTCCTTCTTTTTCTACCTTTTGGAAAAGTTTGAGTAATATAGGTACTAATTCCTCTTTAAAGGTTTGGTAGAATTCTGATGTAAAACCATCTGGTCCCGGGCTTTTCTTTTTGGGTAAATTTTGTATGGTTAATGTTATTTCCGAACTTGATATGGGCCTGGTCAACATTTCCACTTGATTTTGGTTAAATCTTGGAAGGTGACGTGCTTCAAGTAATGGTCAATTTCCTTCAAATTTTCGTATTTCTGAGAGTAAAGTTTCTTATAATATTCATTAAGGATTTTTTGGATTTCTGAGGAGTCTGTTGTTATCTTGTCTTTGTTATTTCTGATTGATGATATTAGAGAGTTTACTCTTTTTTTCCTGATTAGGTTGGCCAAAGGTTTATTTACTTTGTTGACCTTTTCAAAAAACCAGCTTTTTGATTGATTGATCTGTTGTATTATTCTTTTGTTTTCAATTTCATTTAATTGTGCTCTAATTTTGGTTATTTCTTTTCTTCTACTGGATTTGGGGTTGGAGTGTTCTTCCATTTCCAGTCTCTTGAGATGTCCCATTAAGTTGCTTACTTCCTCTCTTTCCATTCTCCTGAGGAAGGCTTGCAGTGCTATAAATTTCCCTCTTAGAACTGCCTTTGCGGTGTCCCAGAGGTTCTGATAGTTCGTGTCTTCATTGTCATTTTGTTCCAAAAATTTGGCAATTTCCTTCTTGATCTCATCTCTGACCCAGCTGTCATTCAGCATAAGGTTATTTAACTTCCATGTTTTTGTATGAGTATACAGATTCCTGTTGTTACTCAGCTCAAGTTTTATTCCATGATGGTCTGAGAAGATGCATGGAATAATTTCTATTCCTTTAAATTTACTGAGGTTAGACTTGTGACGTAAGATGTGATCAATTTTGGATTAAGTTCCGTGGGCTGATGAGAAGTATGTGTATTCAGTTTTGTTGGGATGAAATGTTCTGTAGATGTCTGCTAAATCTAAATGCTGGATGGTTAGATTTAAATCTAGAATTTCTTTACTCAGCTTTTTGTTGGAGGATCGATCCAGCACTGCCAAAGGAGTGTTAAAATCTCCGACTGTTATAGAGTTGGAAGAAATCAAGTTGCTCATGTCTGTTAGAGTTTCTCTTATAAATTGAGGTGCATTCTGGTTGGGTGCATAGATATTAATAATTGAGATCTCATAATATTGAGTATTACAAATATGAATTGACCATTTTTGCCCTTCCTTACTTTTGTTGGTTTAAAGCCTATTGTATCAGCAAATAAAATTGCAACACCTGCTTTTTTCTGGTTACCATTTGCCTGAAATATGGATGACCATCCTTTCACCCTGAGTCTGTATTTGTCTTTTAAGTTAAGATGTGACTCTTATATGCAATAAATGTCTGGCCTGAGTTTTTGTATCCGGTCAGCTAACCTATGTTTCTTTAGAGGGCAGTTTAAGCCAATTACATTAATGGAGAGTATTGATAAATTTGGTGAAATTTTGAGTATTTTTTCAAAAGTCCAGTGGGCATTTTTAATCCTTTTGCCATTGTGGAAGTTGGAGTTTGATCAGAAGTTTCTGAGTGAGTTTACTTTTGTAGTAGAGGATTGGGTTGGTTATTATGGAGGATAGGTCTGAGAATATCCTGAAGAGCTGGTTTGGTTATGGCAAATTTCTTTAGCATATGGATGTAATTAAAGTATTTAATTTCTCCATCATAAATGAAACTCAGTTTAGCTGGGTACGAGATCCAAGGTTGAAAGTTATTTTGCTTGAGGAGATTAAACGTTGATGAACACCCTCTTCTGGCTGAAAAGTTTCAGCAGAGAGATCAGCAGTCATTCTAATGTTCTTCCCTTTGAAGGTAATAGTTTTCTTTTGCCTGGCCACTTTGAGAATTTTCTCCTTCATATTAACTTTAGTGAAGTTAATTATGACAGCCTCGGGGATGTCTTATTGGGGTAGCAGTCATTCTAATGTTCTTCCCTTTGAAGGTAATAGTTTTCTTTTGCCTGGCCACTTTGAGAATTTTCTCCTTCATATTAACTTTAGTGAAGTTAATTATGACAGCCTCGGGGATGTCTTATTGGGGTTGAGTCGTGCTGGGGTTCTGAAGCTATCTGCTATCTGAATTTCAGGTTCTCTAGGCATGTCTGGAAAACTCTCTTTCATAATTTCATGCAGAAGGGCCTCTGTGCCCAGTGAGGCCACTTCATCTGTTTCAGGAATTCCTATGAGTCGGATATTTGCCTTCTTCGAGTTATCCCAGAGCTCTCTGAGAGAGTGATCCATTTTTGCTCTCCATTTCTCTTCCTCTTTGAGAGTTTGGGAGCATTCAGAGGCTTTATCTTCAATGTCAGAGATCCTTTCTTCTGCTTGGTCCATTCTGTTGCTAAGGTATTCTACTGTATTTTTCATATCTTTGAGGTCTGCAAATTCTTGCTTCAGTGTGTCTAAGTCTTTGGTGGTTTGGTCTTTAAATTCGTTAAATTCTTGAGATAGCTTTTGAATTTCTCCACGAATTCCTAGTTCCATTTTGTTAATCTTGTTTGCCATCCAAATTCTGAATTCGATTTCTGACATCTCAGCCAGTTGTTTGTGAATGGGATCTTCAATTACATCTGCCACATCTTTTTTGGGGGGGGTTAATCTGTTCTGGTTATTCATGTTACCAGAGTTTTTCCATTGATTCCACCCCATGATTGTTTTATTCCCTTTGATTTCTCCCCTGGTGTTTTGTCGAGTACCCGTACAGTGCTGTGTGGCCTGAGATACTGGGGCCCTGTTTGGTGTAGAGGGGCTAAGTGGTTCTGTCTTTTTTTCAGCTGGTTTTTATTTGACCCTAGTGAAACAGTTGCTCTGGGTTGAAGTCTCTGCTGTGGAGAAATTCCAGCAATTAAGTCACCCCACGCACCACAGGCAACAAATGGAAAAGGAAAATCAAACCTTCCTACAACCACTCACCCAGCGCACCACCTGGATAGTCCCCAGGTGAGTGGTTCAGTTCAAAAGGTCCAAATCAATTGTCTCAGTCAGCAGCTGCCTTGGGTAGGAGAGTTCAAGAGGTCCCTGGGAACTGGATCACAGGGGTCTGGTGACTGCTCTAATATGGCTTGCTCCAGTGCTGCGTGGAGTTAGGAAGAGCCACCCAGTAACTAGATCAGTCTGGGAAGATTGATGCCTCCTTCCCCACTTTGCAGCTCTGTCCCAACCAGTTGCTGCTAGCCCCACAGGGCTGTGACCAGTCAGTTGTCTGCAATAAGCAGATACTCCAGGAGTTTGCACCTGCCTAAGTCAAAGGGTAGTCTGTGTCTGCTTGTCTAGGCCGCTACTCTCTGTCTTTATCCAGCAGGGGGTGGTGTGGCCTGTAAACCTCGGGCACTTGATGGAGGCTGGAGGTGTTCACTCAGTTCCAGCCCCACCCTTCGTTTATGTTACTGGGTGAACGGAACAACCCTGTGGGAGTTTGTTTCTGACCCTGCTAGATTCTTCTGCAGAGGAGAGGCTGATTTGAGTTCCCAGAACCTGTGCCTCAGGCCCTGTCTTTACTCCTGTGGGTTTGTATTCGCAGCACGATCAGTTGTCGGCTGTAGCCTCTTGGCCTCCTTTGTCTATAGGCTGGTGATCCCCTGAGGGCCAGGTGCATCTTAGGCTCAGTAAAGTGGTCCTCTGGATCAGCCCCACCCTGGGAGTTTCCTGGCTCTGCAGGTGTGTTTTCTAGTCCCCGTGTTCCACCCAGGTCAGTGCTGCCTCAGGCAAACCCTTTACTCACGGGGCCTGTGTTTCAGTCCCAGGTCTGTTCCATGGTGGTTGCCATCTGAGAAGATGCTTGGCCTCATCTGGTTGCCCAGGAAGACAGGAGGAGAGGCTATGGGATATCTGGGGGTGGGCCTTGTTATTGCTGAAGATGGCTGTTGCTCTGCAGCTTGGGGCACCACCGCTCCAGTGTAATTCCCTCTCAGCCGACCATCATCTCCTTGCTCCTTTGCTATAGAGTCAGCACTGGCCAGCTGCAGTCCAGGTCCTGTCTTCACCTCTCGAGAGTTCACCCAAGAATCTGGACTCCTGGGGGGACAGGTCTCCAGATAACGGAGTGAGAGTGGAGGGGAGTGTTAGGAGCTCAGAGTTGCAGGTCGTAACACCAAGCTCATTGAGACCAAATGAACAAATAAACAGATACAACGGTTACCAGGCACATGGGCCCATAGATACAGAGACAGACGGAAACACATAGACATACAGGCAACAGCCACGACAACAGCAATATAAGAACAACTGCAATAAAAATAGTGATAATCATAAAATAATTGAAAGAAAGGAAAAAAAAGAGAGAAAAAAGTGGTGTTAGTAGGGAATGTTAAATGAGAAGAAAGAAGAAATTAAAATTAGAAGACATAGAAATAAAAAATATATCTATATGAAAAGTAATAATAAAAAATTATCGAAATCTCCTCTAAGAAAATGGTGAGGAAAAAACAGACAAAAACAAAACAAACAAAAAAACCCACGAAAGCCAAAACAAAACAAAACAAAAAGGCACCAACTACAAAAATATTCTTGCGTGTAGAAATATACCTACAAATGTCTTTATGTCTGCTGTAGGGATCAACTTTTGTAGGAATATATTCATACTGTAATATACTTTCTGGACACCAGGTGGCGCTGTGAGTGGTTCCGAGACTTATACCTGATTTACAGTTTATATTGTTACCATGCTAACCACCTTCCAAGGCCCATCGCCATTTTGGAATTTCTGTAAAAGTTTGTCACCTAAGAATTGTGTAACCTTGGCTGTTCTTTTCCAGACAGCACTGGTGACCAACCTTCCCTATCAGTGCAGGTGTCCACGCTTAAGTCTTTCCACTCTGTTCCCAGGTTCTCCTGCAAACTGGCGACTGCAATCAGCTGTAGGGGGAGTGGTGCTGAATTTGCGTGGTCATTGGCTTGCTTGTGGTTTTATCTGCTGTAGCTGGGTCCCGGGACTGAAGCCAAGTTCGGGGCTTTAGCAGGTAAAGCTGGGTCCACGGCTTCAAGTCGGTTCCTGTGATTGGAGTGTTCGGGGGACATATTCTGAGTTTTGTGGTTCAGAGTTTTCCTTTTGGATTGGCCCGCCAGTTCGCGCACAGCCTGAACCGCCAGCCCCCTCCAACACCTGGAGGAAAGGTGCCCGCCCTTTTGGGTAGTTCAAAATGTCTGTTTCCCAGGCAGGATCCCTTCCCTTCAATTGTCCAACAGTTTGCCCACCTCCCCGGTGGTTTTGAGTGGCTCTCCTTACGGATGCCTCCCTCAGTTCAGGAATAATTATTTGTCAGTTGGGTTTTGTCAGCATTTACAAGCTGCTAACCTCCGTAGGGGAGAGGCCTGCTGGCCCTCACGGCCGAGCAGGGAAGAATCTCTACAACAGAGTCTGTGATTTTAAATTACCCCTCATATATAGCAATCCGCCAGTTCGCTAGGCATCTCCAGCTGTCTTTCCACTCCAATAATCCACACACGGGGAAGGTCCAGACCGCCTTTCCTCTCACCTGATGGCTTGGGAGAGGTGGGCTACACGTCTGTCCTGTCTGCCATCATGCTCCGCCCCCACAAATATCTATATATGACATTTAAATAATTTCCTTTTGCTCAGAGTCTATTGCTGGACAACTATTGTGATCCCTTGGGGGCATCAAAACAGCCTGTTTTTTCATGTTGCCACATTTCTTTTCTTTTTTTCTATTTTATTCAATCATAGCTGTATACATTAATTCAATCATGGGGTATAATGTGCTGGTTTTATATACAATTTGAAATATTTTCATCGAAGTGGTTAACATAGCCTTCATGGCATTGTATTTCTCTGATGATTAAGGATGATGATTATTGTGTTTAGACATTTATATTCTGCATTTAGTAAGTTTCACCTGTACCCTTCTAAGATGCACCATAGGTGTGGTCCCACCAATTACCCTCCTTCCACTTATCTTCCCCTCTCCTCTCCCTCTCCCCTTTCCCCATATTCTTGGGCTATAATTGAGTTATAGCTTTCATATGAAATTGGTTTCATAATAGGGCTGAGTACATTGCATACTTTTTCTTCCATTCTTAAAATACTTAGCTAAGAAGAATGTATTACAGTTCCATCCATGTAAACATGAAAGAGGTAAAGTCTCCATCTTTCTTTAAGGCTGCATAATATTCCATGGTGTACATGTACCACTACTTATTAATCCATTCGTGAGTCGATGGGAACTTGGGTTTCTTCCATGATTTAGCAATTATGAATTGGGCTACAATAAACATTCCAGTACAAATACCTTTGTTATAATGATTTTTGGTCTTCTGGATATATACCTAGTAGAGGTATACACTGGAGTATACTGGAGTTAGATGATATCTCAAAGTAGTTTTGATTTGCATTTCTCTGATGATTAAGGATGACGAGCATTTTTTCATAGGCTGTGCACCTGTCTTCTTCAGAGAATTTTCTCTTCAAGTCCCTTGCCCAGCCTGAAATGGGATCACTTGTTCTTTTCTTACTAAGATGTTTGAGTTCTCTGTGGATTCTGGTTATTAAACCTTTGTCAGAGACATAACCTGCAAATATCTTCTCCCATTCCGAGAGCTGTCTGCTTGCTTTACTTACTGTGTTCTTTGCTGTGCAGACGCTTTTTAGTTTGATCAGTCCTAGTAGTGTATTTTTGAAGCTGTTTCAATTGTCCTGGGGGTCATCCTCATAAAATATTTGCTCAGGCCAATTCCTTTAAGAGTTTTCCTTGCACGTTCTTTTAGTATTTTTATAGTTTCATGTCTTAAATTTAAATCTTTAAACCAGTGAGAGTCTATCTTAGTTAAAGGTGAAAGGTGTGGGTCCAGTTTCAGTCTTCTACAGGTTGCCAGCCAGTTCACCCAGCACCATTTGTTAAATAGGGAATCTTTTCTCCACTGAATGTTTTAATTGGCTTGTCAAAGATTAAATAATGGTAAGTAGCTGGGTACATCTCTTGGTTCTCTATTCTGTTCCAGACATCTACTTCTTTGTTTTCATGCCAGTACCATGCTGTTGTGATCACTATCGATTTATAGTATAGTCTGAGGTCTGGTAGCGTGATTCCTCCTGCTTTGTTTTTATTTCTGAGTAATGTCTTGGCTATTTGAAGTTTTTTTCTGATTACGTATAAAATATTCTGGTTTCTCTTCATATCATATAAATCTTTTGCCTTTTACTAAAGATTTCCGTGGAGAGTTCTTATGCTTGTTTCCTCTCATCTGGTATCTTTTCTTTCAGCTCAACACATAGACTTATGGTACACCTATTTTTTTTGCAGAGAACTTGGTTGCTCTGTGAGGAAAGGGAGATGTGCCTGGATGGTGTATCCGAGTCCTACTCCAGAAGATTGGCCAGACAGTAAGGGGAAAATGCACTGTTAGACTTTAACATTGTTACCCTTCTGTATTTCCCTATTTCCTTGAGGTTGTCACAGGTTGCTAAGCATGACAGGCAAACAACATGCAGCAGGCATGTGACATATGGTCAGTGCATAGCATTGTGTTCATTATCTCTACCCAAGTCTGTTGTTGGTGGGTTTCCCAGTTGGTGGTGGCAGGTGCCAGGGACTGTGGGTGAAATCTTTGTAGCAGGTTCTATGGCTGGGTGTGGCCAGGTCTTATGACAGCTGTGGCTGGAAGTGGTTGCCCGGGCAGCAGAAGTGGGTGCCAAATGCATTGATATTGGCTAGGCCTGGATTCCCCATTAGTACAGACTTGTGGTCCCCACTCATGGAGTATGTGTGAGTGCTTGGTCTCCCTGCTTCCTCCTGGCCAAGCAGCGGTCATGGGAAGATGGCAGCAAATGATTTGACTTCTAGGTAGATGCAATATTCTGGGCGTGTGACCTCACACTGGTGCCAACTGCTGTGTTGTGCCCAGGTTTCAAAAGCTAGCATGTCACCTCTATGCCTTATCTCTCAAATGATACCTCTGCATGGTTTCCAGCCAGTTCTCTGGATCAGAGTGGAGGCCAGCCATGGCAGAAGAGCCCTACTACAGATTCAATGTCAATGTTCACTAGGGAAGTAAAGAGCCCCAGGTTCTCTTCCCTCTCTCTCTTTTCCATGTGTGGATGCCTTCCCTGGTTATCTCTGATCCTGCTGAGCTGGTCAACCTCTTTTCTCTGCGTCACTCTCTGTGGATTTCCAATGCTCTCTCCTACACATTCAATCTGAAGGTGAATCAATCTCATAGCTACTTCAAATCTTTCCTAGCAGAGTATATATGCAGGCTACTTTTTGTTCATCATCTTGTCCTCTCCCCTCAATTCAACTTTTTCAAATGTTCAACAAAATCAAGTCTTGATTGAGTCTGATAAGAATACTTCTCCCCAACTATTCTTGATAGGGTTATTGGGCAATCCATATGATCTCCCAACCTCAGTTACAGGGGAGTGATGGAAACACTGATGTATGTTACTGTAACAATTTGACAAGTATTGATATGGTGCAGTGAAATGAAGATGGAATGTGAACTAATACATACTTGAATCTTCCCCTTAAAGTTTAAAGTATATACAATTCTGAACTTCTCTTAGTTTTGTGTTGTTTTATTATAAGATATTAGTTGCAGCAATTTAAAATAAATGTGAAACTTTAAAAAGATTGTGAGAGTGATATCAGCAAGATGGCAGAACAGGAGGTTATTTTAGCCCACCAACAGCAATCTAGTAGCCATACACACACAGAAGTGCCACATTGAGAAATTTGGGATCTGGGTAGAAGGATACTTCTCTCTGGGGAGAACCTCTGTGAAAAAGCCCTGATGGCAACTTTAATGATGATGCAGCATGATTCTGGCTGCTTTCCTAAAGCAGCCATGAACTTATGAACTCAGCTCAAACCCTGCTCAGTCACAGTCCAGCAGTCAGCTCCATCTTCAAAGGAAACTTGGAGAAGCCACACTCCTCCATAACCTTAATAATAGGTACACTGGACTTGGTCCTAATTGCAGTTTCTGAAGTAGTCTTGTAGCTCCAGTCTAAAGTGGTTTAAAATCAGCCCTGCTCATGCAAAAATAAAGTGACACTTATCCATGGCCCTAATAGGATGGCCACAAAATTCAGTGCCAACTGTGGACTCCGAATTGTTCCCGAGGCTCTAATCCAATGATGCTCTCTTAGTCTAAGAACACTCCTACCCACTCAGGTAACTAGCACAGCACACACTTGTTGAAACCCCTGGTACTAGGCCTCTTGACCTGGATCCTGATTGTGGATTCTGAAATGGTCTTAATACCTGGCTCAGCTCCATTCTAACAGGAGTCTGGTGGCAATTCTGCTTGCCTAAGGTCCCAGTGAGGTACACACACATTTTCAGTCTGAGTAACAGATTTACTAAAATTAGAACCAACTATGAATCCTGAAGGTTTCCTGTGACCTGGCTCTAGTCCCATTTTACTAGAAATTTTACTAGTAATTCTGGAAATAGACCCATCAGTTTTAATATTATAAAAGAAGATCTTTATGTGCCCACACTACTTTGTAACAAGAAGAGGGAGTAGCTCCTTTGAATACATAAATACCAACACAAAGATCACATGGAACCTGGTACACATGGCACCAACAAAGGAAACGAATATCCCTCTGGTAAATTATCCCGAAGAAATGGAAATCTATAAATTGCCTGTCATAATTCAAAATAGTATTTTTTTATTTTTATTTTTTAAGGATGCTCAGTGATCTATAAGAGAATACAGGTAGATAACTCAAAAATCAGAAGAAAAAATGAGAAAAATGAAAAGCTCAACCAAGAGATAGACATTATAAAATAAAACAAAACAGAAATTCTGGAGCTGAGTAATAAAATGAATTAAATGAAACACATAACATATTTCCTAGAAGCACACTGAGTGAAGTTATCTAGTCAGAGGAAAAAAAAAATAGAAAGAAAAAGAGTGGAAAAGCCTGTGACCCTTATAGAACACCAACACATAACTCAATATTTGCATTATGGGAATTTTAGGAGGAGAAAAGAGAAAGTGAAGAAAGTGACAGAAATGTTATCTAGGTACTGATCTAGGCAAAGAGTTTATGAAGGAGATTCCAATGGCACTTACAGAAACAATGAAAATAAATTAATGAAATTGTATTAAATTTTAAAGCTTCTACACAGTCAAGGACATTTGACGATTTACCTTGTAAATTGAACACGAACTTAATTGGCTATCGACATGAATAGACATTTCCCAAAAGAAGACATAGAAAGGGACAAGTTTATGTAAAGTTGCTCAACATCACTAAGTATCAGGGAAATGCAAATGAAAACCAGAATGAGATATCATATCAACACATTCTACCATAGCTATTATCAAAAAGACTAAGGAGAACTGTTGGTTAGGGTGTCAAGAAAAGGGAACCTGACTTTGGATAATAATTTAAATTGCCACTAGTGAAAACAGTACAAAAGTGCTTCAATAAACAACAACAACAACAACAAATAGAATTACAATATGAACTGGCAATTCCACTTCTGTGTATATATGCAAAGGAAATGAAATCAGTATTTCAAAATTCAAATGAATTTCATGTTCACTGTAGCATTTTCCCCAATAACTAAAAATAGAAAAAGTAGCCAGGTGTGGTGGTAGACACCTGTAATACCAGCTTCTCAGAAGACTGAGGCAAGAGGATCCCTTGAGCCCAGGAGTTTGAGGTTGCAATGAGCTATGATGCATGACATGCTAGCCTGGGAAATCAAAGAAAAAAAAAAAAAAAGAAAAAGAAAAAATAGGAAAAAAGAAATTTGCTGAGAGAGATGATCTTACATGTTCTCAATCCAAAAAGTAAAGGTAATTACATGAGGTGATAGACATGATAATTAATCTGATTATGGTAAATAGTTTACACTGCATACATACATCATAACATCAGTTTTTACAGCTTAAATATAACCATTTTATTTGTTAAGTGTTCCTCAATAAAGCTAAAAAGGGGGGGGAAGATAGCTTGTGAAATTGATAGCCAGTGGTAGTCACATACTAATATATCTTTAACAAATTTTGTTTTATTCAAATTTTCAAATTGAACTGGGTGTTGAATATAAGTAATTAACTAGATATGATTTTTGCAGCTTTCAGCCTTGCCATACCCTTGTGATATAACATTTTAGTTTTTTTCTTTTTAGTATAAAATATGAAGTTTTATTTAAAAATGAATCACATGATTTGAGTCTGTCTCCCATAGTTCACGTATTGCAAATTTTACTTCCAAATGCAACCATGTTGAGAAGTGGAACTTTTAAGAGATAATTAAGTCATGAGGGCATGAGTGAATTAAGGTCATCACCTTGAAAGTGGGATCATTATCGTGAGTATGTTTGTTATAGAAGCGAGTTTAGCCTTCTCTTGCTCACACTCACACCGTCCTTCACACGCGTTCTCTTTCCTTTCTGCTTTCCACCACGGACTAATGCAGCAAGAAGGCCCTTATCAGACATGGCTTCTCAATCTTGGGTTTCCCAAACTTCATAATTGTGATCTTAATACGTTTTATGTTCATTATAAATTACTCAGTGTATGATATTTTGTTATGGAAGCAAAAAAATAAACTAGGACAGAAAATTTGTATGAGAGGTGAAGAAATTGTAATACTCACCTGAAAAGGGGAAGCAGCTTTGGAAGTAGGTAATAGATAGAAAATAAAACAGTTTTTATGTGAATACTTGGAAAAAAAAATGTATATTGCTGTGAATGGAGAAGTAAGGGTAATTCTGAGGAGAGCTCAGATGAAAATAGCTGTAGGGAAAATCTTAGAAACTTCTTAGAAATTATTTAGGTGGTCATAATCAAATGCAGAAATATGGATAGTAAGGGCTATTTTGAAGAGGTATCATATTGAAATGAGGACTATACAATTGGAAGCTGAAGTAAAGAACATCCTTGTTAAAATTTGGCAAAGAATTTGGCTGAATGGTGTCCATGCTCTTGAGCTTTATAGAGAGTGGAATTTAAGATATGTGGTGGAATAAATGTCTACGCAAAATATTGGAATAGCCTTGTTTCTACTTTAAATTGTATATAATAAGATACAAGAAGAAAGAGGTTATTTAAAAAAATGATTTTACAATTGGAAAGGAAGCAGATCCCCAAGACAGTTACATTAATCAGTTATATGTAAGCATGCCACATTGTATATCAAATCAGCATATTGTTGTCCATAAATGCATTAATGTACACGGTTATGATTTAATAAAGAATTAAAAAAAATAAAAGGGAAGCAGAGAAGAATTATATGGACAATTCACAGCTTGACCTTTGAACATGATGTTTTAGAGGCAGAAGAGAGATCTCAGCATTAGCTTCCTTGTCTTACCTCAGAACATTGCTCCTTATGATTGGGTAAAGCTTTCATTGGCCTTCCCTACTTTGGTGAAAGCAGTTCCAGATATGAATGTTTTATACTCGGGAGGAGACAAGCTATGATCCTTAGCAATATCCCTGTGGTATAACTCTGCAGGGCCTAAAAGTGCACTAGCTATGGGGCCATACAGGTCTCCATTTAGGTTTCAAAGGATGTGGTATACATCCTGCAGGCCCAGGCAAAGATGTACTGCAGGGGTGGAGAGAATGTAAAGAGCTCCCACTAGGACAATGCCGAGAGAAACTGGGATCAGAACTGCCACAGTCTCCACCAGGCAAAGCCATAGGGGTGGTTACTGAGCCCTTGGAAGCCCAATCCCCATGCCAGTGTGTCCCAGATGCAGAACATGGAGTCAAAGGGTTAAAAGAGATTAATCTGCAGCCTTAAGACTTAATGTTTTTCTCCTTGATGAGTTATGAACATACTTGGTACTAGTTACCTGTTTCTTCTTGCTTATGTTTCCCTTTCAGAAGGTGAATGTCACTTCTGTACCTGTCCCACCATTGTATTTTAAAATTAGATAATGGGGGCGGCACCTGTGGCTCAAGGACTAGGGCGCCGGTCCCATATGCCGGAGGTGGTGGGTTCAAACCCAGCCCCGGCCGAAAAAAAAACAAACAAACAAAAAAAAAAAACAAAATTAGATAATGGGTTTTGATTTACTAGGTTCACAGCTGGAAAGAAACATGCCTTAGAATGAGTAGTGCCGCATCCAATGTAGATGAAACTGTGGACTTTACAGTTGATGCCAGAGCAAGTTAGGAGATTTTGAGGGGTCACTCAAATGAAATTAGTACATTTTGCATATGAAAGAACGTGAATTTGAAGGGCCAAGATAGAATATTATGGTTGGAATGTATTTCACAAAGTTCATGTGTCGGAAGCTTACTCCCCAGTGAAATAGCACTGAGACGTGGAATCTTTAAAAGGTGATCAGGAAATAGGAGCTCTGCCTTCATGAATGGATTGATGTCGTTTTCATGGGAGTAAGGTAATTTTCATTAACGGGTTTGTTATAAAAGCCCTCTCTTTCTCTTGCTCTCTCTAGCTCTCTTCTGCTTTCTGCCATGGGATGGTGCCACAAAAAGGCACTCACTACATGTAGCCCCCCATTCATGGATTTCCCAGACTCTAGAACCAGGAGACAAATACTTTTTTTCTTTATAAATTACCCAATTTGTGGTATTCTGTTATAGTAGCTCATAATGGAATAAGAAAATGGAATGCTACACATGCACCAAAGTTTATTTTGCTATTTTCTCAAGGAAAAAAATATATATGTATATACATGTGCATATATGTGTGTGTGTGTATATACACATATATATACACACAAATACACACACAGTATATAAATATAAAATTGTATATGTGCTTTTGATTATCAAATTACTGTATTCCGTATTTATTTATAGGAAATATTTTTGAACTATCACTGAGCAAATCTAATGAAAATTCCTGAAATATTTCAAAATGAAACTCCAAATAATAATCTGAACCTGCTTTCATATTGCTATGGCATCTTGACAATTTGTTAATACCAAATTCTAACAAATGTGTTTGGGTTTTTTTCTAAGATTGAAGTGTTCTGTCAGCAACACTTCAGGAGATCGAGAATCTGTGATTTTTCTCTATTTTGCTGGTAATTATAAACAGGAGGTAGTCACAGCTCAACTACTTGTGATAGGTATGTGCTTGGTTTGAGGAGGAGGTTTGCTCTGAAAAAAAAAAAAAAAGTTAAGCTATTATCCATGGTGTAAGAAAATGCCACCTAGTACAAATCTAAAAGTTTTTCAATTAAGCCAAGTAATTAGATTTTGGAATGTCTCCAATGAACTTCTACTAAACAATCTAAACTGTGAAATTTGATGCCACTTTGAAAAAGTTTGTGTAAAAATTATAAATAAAAATAAGCCGGAATAGAAAATGTCTAGTAAATGCACTCATGATAAATGCGTTCCAGGACCAGAGACAGAAAATATGTTTTCAAAATTTCTCAAGCAAAATATTTCCTAATGAACTTTACCATGGAACTATATGTATGAAACCAGTATAACTGAATAGTGACGGTGACATTTTCAAAAACATACTATGCCCCTCTGAAGTAGAACAGTCTTTACCCTTACGATGTTGTACACCACTGTGTGGTGGAATGCAGGTCTTCACAACATTACACCATTATCTTTTTGAACAATATTTTTGCAATTATAAAAACAAAATCAGTCATGTTTTGATATTAGATTAGGTAACAAGAAAATATTGAGCAAATAATAACAAATAATAAATACTACTTCTTCATAGGGGTTAAAGACAAACTTATATATGATTTTCAGATACTCTAATATCTTTAAGAAGTAAATTAGAGAAGATTTCTTATATTAAGTTATGAGTTAAAATAAGAGCTACTGTTATAGTATTCCTTTAAACTTAATTCAACATTGGAATTGTCTAATGGTATGTTCATCTTTATGTTCCTCCTACCTGTACTTTTTTATATCTTTTTACATTTACTTTCTTGTCTTTTCTTAGAAGGAAAACAGGAGAGAGTTAAGGGTTTGGGTATATGATTAATCAGCTACTCTGTTCCAAATATCTAACACTGCAGTTCTGTGCCATCAAAGAGCACTAACATTAGCAATAATGAGAAATTTTAAACAAAATAAAACCGTATTTATTATTATAGCCCAGAAGTCCTTTCATGATGGACTATAAGAAGACATTTGAAATCATTAAAACAAAAATGCCTCCTAATCAAGAAAGAACACTCTTCAAATGCCCCATGCCATGAAGAATGTAGTATTAGAGGTCACAAGCAGTCTCTGGAAGTTCCCTTACCACACCCCAGACACTAAACATTCAGATTCCTGAACATGCCCCGCAGTGTTCCTGTGTATCACTCAGAAACGGAAAGATGTGCTAGGGGCAGGAGTACGTGGAGTGCCGAAGTAAAACGGTACCTCACACTCACACAGAGTCTTAGCAGACAGGTGGGGAGTGTGAGGAATGAGACATGCATTAATTTGTACAATGCTGTGAAACATCCTTTTACACTCTGAAGTACCAAAATGAAAAAAAAAATAAAAAATAAAAAACAAAGTTTGAATGAGAAGGAAAAGCAAGTATAAAAACATTAAACATAGCTATTGCTAGTAATACTTTCCATACTGTTTTATTTTTCCTTTTTTTTTTTTTTATGAGGCAGAGTCCCACTATGTCACCCTCAGTATAGCATACTGTGACATCACAGCTCACAGCAACCTCCAACTCTGGGGCTTAAGCAATTCTCTTGTCTCAGCCTCCCAAATAGCTGGGACTACAGGCATCCACCACAACACCTGGCTATTTTTTTGTTGCAATGGTTTAGCTGGCCCAGGCCAGGTTCAAACCCACCACCCTTGATGTATGTGGCTGGTGCTGTAACCACTGTGCTATGGGCGCCTACTTTTCCTTTTTTTTTTTTTTTTTCTTTAAGTAAATTAATTTCAGGTTAATCTGAGGCTACCAACAATCAGGTCAAAATATTTGATTTTGTTGGGTAGAGTCCCTCTTGTGGTGACGTCCCACACACAAAAAGTTCTTGATTAAAAGACAATGATAACCTGACACGGAGCTCTACAACAAAGGTGATTTTGCACCATGTATGTTTATATGCTAGATTAACGTCTGAGATTTCTGTATGCACTAAAGAAATGGAGAAAAATGGCCATGGCTCACTAGCATGTCACCCTGCCCGTCCTTTGGCTCTGACCTCCACCTGAAGACAGAAAGTTATAAGATCATAAAACTTTTCTACAGACAACTCTCTCAGCTGGACTCACCCTGCCCTGAAAACAGCCGAGTGTTTCTGTGCTTCATCACTGAAGCTGGATCCTGTGTTTTCCAAATGTTCATTGACCTGTCAGTACTTGTCATTAATAATTTTTCATTAACCAAGGTGTTAGTGAGAAGCAGATGCTTCTCCTACAATAATGCTACCAACGTATAATGCCTTTGCCCTTTATGACCTACAAGGTCTGAAAGCCAAGAAGTTCAAGGACAAATTCTGGGTCAGGATCATGGACTATACTATATCGATCAGTAAGACTAGCCCTCCTACAGAACTACCTCTTTTCAGTAGGAAAAGGCTGGCAGATTGGAGGAATTCAGACTCAAGCTAATTTGTTCTTATATTGTTATTTTTTCTACAAAGAACACATCATTTGGGTGTGATGGCTCATACCTGTAATCCCTGCACTCTGGGAGGCTGAGGCTGGTGTGGATTGCTTGAGGTCAGGGGTTCGAGAGCAGCCAGTGTTAAGAGGAAGGCCCTGGTCTCTACTGAAAAATAGTAAGACTAGCTAGGAGTTATGGAAGGCACCTGTAGTCCCAGCTACTTGGGCGCCTGAGCCCAAGAGTTTGGAGTTGCTGAAAGAAACTCAGAGAAGAGCTACACAATGAGGATCAGGAGACCTGTAAGAAAGCCAATGGTCATTTTTTCCCTTCCTTTTTAAGGAAACCCAATTTTATTCAGAATGTGAATGAATAGATTGCTTCAAAATTTATTGTTTTCTAGCTCTCTCCAGAAGCTAGAAATGTTCATGTAATATAGTTATTTGTTTGGGAGTAAATATTTGTTTCCTTAAGAAAAAAAAATCCCTAAAGAAAACGAACCCAGTGAGCACATATTTTCCTCTTGCCCGGAATAAGGCTGTAATGCTGGAAGTAGAACAGCTGTTTTGCAACCTCAAGGTGATATGTATGTTCTCACGAAGGCAAATTGAAAATACAGGAATCAGTACCTAATAGTATTGTGGTTCACTTTACTAGTCTCATTATGTGAGACATATAAAACTCTACAGCAGAAAGACATAATTAATTGCTCTAGGAGACTCATGTCACTAAGTATAAGATAATGAGAACCAGACATTCTAAGGTTATAGCTAGTCATTGTATCCTCAAGAACTGCAAGTCTCCCTGAAGATGTCACAGATAAATAAATAATTATACCTTTGTAAGATAAATTCTGTAATAGCTATGCGATACTGACATTGTACGTCACTAGCTTGGCACGAGTGAATGTATCTCAAAGGAGGTAAAATTTGAACAATGACTTGAAGAATAAGAAATTTTTCAACCAATCTTGAGGAGGTAAGGAACAGGTGGTTGGGGAGGGAAATCCAGGCAGGGAGCCAGGTCTGTGAAAAGGCACAAGGTCTTACAGAAAGATGGGGCAAGGTAGATGTAAGTTATTTTAGGGCAACTGGAGTCTTTTGTGCACATCCAAAATAGTGAAAATTTGGCAAAACTGTGTTAACACATGAGGTGCATGCTTTGATTAATTGTACTATTTCTTATTTGAGAGATAAACAACTTTTAATTCAAAAAATCGATCAATCAATTAAATAAAGTGTGGGATAATAAAAAAGAAGATATGTACATTGTTTGGGGCGTATAATTCATTGTATACTTAAAAAAAATGGTCAGAAGATAAGCTGAGTCTGAGAACAAAGGCCAGATGTTGAAGAGCAGGACAGGCCATGCTCAGGAGTTTGGGCTTCATCTCATAATCAGGATTCTAAAACTGAAAGCCCACAGGAGAGTCCTTGTTTGGTTTGACAAATGCAAAGTTTTATAACTTTAAATTTGGAAATTTTTAGGTAGAATATGCTGCATATTCTTGAAAAGTATAGGTGTGCAGAAATAAGTAGAAAGTAGATATTTTATATGAAGAAAGGCTTGAGTGCATGTAAGCAGAATAAAAAAATCAATCTTGAGCGCAAGGGAGAGAAAAAGAGAGAGAAAGATGAGAAAGACGAGCAAAGGTGAGAGGGTGTGAGAAAAAGTCCAGTTTACCCTCATATTCACCCAAACTAAAATAAAAAGAAAAGAAAATTACAGTTAGACAGAAAAAGTAAGGTTTGGAGTTCTATTATAGCACAGAGTGACTGTAGCAAATATCAATGTAGTGAGTATTTCAAGGTAGCTAGTAAGAGATTATGAATGTTGCCACAAGGCAATAATAAATGCTTAGCATGATGAATGTGGTAATTTCCCTATATTTGATCCTTATACATTGTATAATAACAATAAAACATTCAACAGTACCCCATCAAAATGTCCAATGATTATATCTCAATTATAAATAAAAATTAATTAAGAAGAATATGTTCCAGCTCCATCCATGTAAACATGAAAGAGGTAAAGTCTCCATCTTTCTTTAAGGCTGCATAGTATTCCATGGTGTACATATACCACAATTTATTAATCCATTCGTGGATCGATGGGCACTTGGGCTTTTTCCATGACTTAGCAATTATGAATCGGGCTGCAATAAACATTCTGGTACAAATATCTTTGTTATAACGTAATTTTTGGTCTTCTGGGTATATACCTAGTAGAGGAATTATAGGATTAAGTGGCAGATCTATTTTTAGATCTCTAAGTGTTCTCCAAACATCTTTCCAAAAGGAACATATTAATTTGCATTCCCACCAGCAGTGTAGAAGTGTTCCCTTTTCTCCACATCCACACCAACATCTCTGGTTTTAGGATTTTGTGATGTGGGCTAATCTTACTGGAGTTAGATGGTATCTCAAGGTAGTTTTGATTTGCATTTCTCTGATGTTAAAGATGATGAGCATTTTTTCATATGTCTGTAGGCCGAGCGCCTGTCTTCTTCAGAGGTTTCTCTTCAAGTCCCTTGCCCAGCCTGAAATGGGATCACTTGTTCTTTTCTTGCTAATACATTTGAGTTCTCTGTGGATTCTGGTTATTAAACCTTTGTCAGAGACATAACCTGCAAATATCTTCTCCCATTCTGAGGGCTGTTTGCTTGCTTTACTTACTGTGTTCTTTGCTGTGCAAAAGCTTTTTAGTTTGATCAGGTCCCAGTAGTGTATTTTTGAAGCTGCTTCAATTGCCCAGGGCGTCCTCCTCATAAAATACTCGCCCAGACCGATTTCTTCAAGGGTTTTCCCTGCACTCTTTTCTAGTATTTTTATAGTTTCATGCCTATTCTTCTTAGTAAAGTATCTCAAGAATGGAAGAAAAAGTATCCAATGTACTCAGCCCTACTATGAAACTAATTTATGGCTTTCACATGAAAGCTATAACCCAGTTATAACCTAAGAATATGGGGAAGGCGGAGAGGGAGGGGATGGAGGGGGGAGGATGGGCAGAGGAAGGGTGATTGGTGGGATTACACCTGCGGTGCATCTTACAAGGGTACATGTGAAACTTAGTAAATGTAGAATATAATTGTCTTAACACAATAACTAAGAAAATGCCAGGAGGCTATGTTAACCAGTGTGATGAAAAAGTGTCAAACCGTTTATAAAACCAGTGTATGGTGCCCCATGATCTCATTGATGTACACAGCTATGATTTAATATTAACAAAAAATAAATAAATAATAAAAATTAATTTTTAAAAAGACTGTAGAAAGAAAATCCAAGGAAAGACTTTCTCTTTAATAGGTATTTAATAAATTTAATTTTACAGATAAGAATTTTTATAGTTAAAAATGCAGTTCTCTAACTTCTTAAAATTCTTAATATATTGGCATGCAGGTCAAAATATTAAGTACTTCATTAGTAATTCAGTTGACAATAAATATTTAGGAAGTATTTACCAAGTACAGACGCAACTTTCTAAACTTTTGGGAAATCTAATATATTTTTGCTTAATAGGCATGATAGCATCTGAAAACCAAGATGTGAAGCACTAGTTATTCATTATCATAAAAAATAAGGTGGATAGTAAAAAGGAAAATTAAGCATGAAAGAATAACAGATTAAATATGGTCCATTTACAAGGTAATATTAACAAATTATCAAGTTATGCCAAAATATATTATTTAACCCAAGTAGTTTTAGCATCTTCAATAATGAATATACCATAAAATGCACAAATATAAAGCCATAATATATCCTGAGCATTTTTACCAGCGTGTTAATGACCTGCTTGAGTTAGTACGTCAGGGTTTTCCTCCAGCTTTAAAATACAGTCAGTTATTACCTGCTCAAATCTGTACCAGAACGCTTTAACTAGACTAAATATACTCTAAAGAGAGGTAAATATTATACTATTTCATTTTCATTCTTAGTTTCTAAAATCACAGCTATTATTCATAATTCAATTGAGGTTTGAGTATGCTATAACATACCCATAAGTTAAAATCATACATTTATAACACTGTTTAAATTTCTTGACTCATAAAATTAAAAACACCAGAATCTGAAATAGATTTAATATATCTTCTAACATACACTTTAACAGTGTATTATCATTTTTTTCCCTTTTTCTCCAATGCAGTTATGTTGTAGATCATCACTTTCTGAAATTATATTATAATACCAGTTACTAAATAAACTAAATATAACTGGGTTATAAAGCCATTGTCAAGCTGTAATGGAGACAGGCAGCTTCAGAGCAAGTTTCATCTATTCCAGTAATGGCTGTTGATTTGTCCATTATTTGGATGAACTCTTTCTCCTATCTCTTGTTCCATACTCAAAAAGCGATTTGTATTTTGTTGGTTATTCATAGGAATAATTTCTGCAGTGAGAAGGGACAATATTTGAAAATTCAAATGGTTCAGTTCTACCTTTATATTCTTCATTAATCCAAAGAATAAACCAAAACTAAACAACGTCTGAGTAGTATTTTGTTGTTTAGATAGCTGAGAGATTAATTTAATTTTAGAACTGCTTAATTTTGTCAAAAGCTAAGGATCAATGTCCTCTATTACTTTGTCAGGAATTTGAATGATAAAATTCATATTATTGATAATGATAATAATAAATATGATAATAACAGCCACAAGTATTAATTTTAACTAAGCATATACAATGTGGAAGTACTATATGAAGTATTTATTCATATTATCTCATTTAATCTTCAAACAACCCTATACATTGTAAGCACTATTATCTCAGTTTTGCAGATAATACTAGCCATTATTTCTCCTTATTATATGTTCCCAGTTCTAAACACAATGATGAGATAATTAACCTTTTCTAAAGAAGAAAAGTCCAATTTAACTGATAACAAGTGATTTACATAAATTTCCTTGTTGGGTCCGTGACTCATTTGTCATTTAAGAAGTCATGTTCTTGGCTGGATGAGGAGGCTCACACCTGTAATCCTAGTGCTCTGGGAGGCCAAGGCAGGAGGATCACTTGAGCTCCAGACTTTGAGACCAGCCTGAGCAAGAGGGAGATCCCATCTCTACTAAACCAAACAAACAAACCCAAAAATTAGCCCAGCATTGTGGTTCATGCCTATAGTTTCAGATACTCAGGAGGCTGAAGCAGGAGGATCACTTGAGCTCAGGAGTTTAAGGTTGCTGTGAGGTAGGCTGATGTCATAAAACCCTAGCCTGGGAACAGAGTGAGGTTTCTGTCTCAAAAAAAGAAAAAAAAAGAAGTCATGTTCCTAACCACAAAGTTGTAGTTATCATATTAGTCAGTGTAAGTAAATCTAAATGCTTTAAAAGAAAACTCCCAAATTTCATCGGTTTCACAAAACAAAGGTTACTTCATTTATTTATGTTATAATCCAAGATTGAGTGCAGTTGCAGTGTTGTCTATAAGCAACAGGAATCTGAGAAATAGACTATACATACAGCATCCTCTGTATGCTGAAGAGAAAAATGAATTAGATGTCGTATAAATGTAGCATTTTCTCTTCCACACCTTATTAATGTGTTATATGAGGGGACCACAAAATGATTTTAAGCACAGAATAATATTACTGAATGCCACAGTGACATTGCCAAGAACAGAATGCACAGGGGTGGGGAAGACAGAAGAGGAGGAGCTTTTTATGATGCCAATTTAGATGAGAAATGACTTGAACAGGAGTAAAATCAATCCCACAGTGGCTGTATGAATTAAGAGAAGAGGCAGGAAAGCCTCCCAAAGACAAAAGAACTTACTGAATATTAGATGTGAACAACTCAGAAGAGTCAATGATACTCCAAACATCTTAAGTGTGGGGAAAAGGATGTATGATGGTCAGAATTATAATGTAGAAATAATTTCCCTACATGAATGGAGCAGTTTCAGATAGTAGCCCTTTGTCAACTGGGCCCTTGTACTGATCATGCTACATATGGATATAAAATTGATATAGAAACTTCCTAACAGCAAGCTCAAGACAAATTAAAAGGAGCAAAATCAAGAGAATTCATCTTGTTTAATTCATTTAACCATTCATTCAACAAATAAATTTGAACTCTGCAATGTGCTGGATATCGGAAAAAACAAAATAAAAGATAATCTCTGAGTTTGGCATGTTTAGATAGAGTGGAAGTTAATCAAAATTTAAGCTAATAAATGCCACATAAAACCAAATTTAGGATTTTATAACTATCTATAGACAAAGTACATGAAAACCCAGAAAGGTGGCAAAAAAGTCCTGATGAAAATTTGAAGGAGAGATCACAGTTAGCTGAGCAGAAAAGAAATGAGAAGACATGGTAAGGCTGAAGGAAACATATATACATATAGCCCAGAAGAGAAATAAAATGCCATGATTAAGGATTGTAGGAGGGTCAGTTAGTCCTGACCAGGGAGCTGAAGGAGGCAAACTGTTAGGATATGAAAGAGAAGTTGAAAGTTAAAGCAGCTACTTAATGATTATAAAAAATTCTTAGCAGAAAAATGTCTTGGGCTCACTTATGCTTCAATCAGGTCATTTTTACAACAGTGTGAATATCAGATTGGATTTAAAAACAAAAGGTCAGAGTCATGGTCAAGGGCCCAAAAGGGAAGCCCAATGGTTTAAAATAAAGTGGTTGCAATGAGGAAGGGGAGGAAAGGAGAAAGCCAAGAATGGTTAAGGAGAAAAATGAATAGATTTCATTGAAAATAAAATTAAAAGCTAAGTGAGAGGGGGAAATAGAGGCTAATTCCCTGGTTCTGACTTAAGTAACTATGTCTCTGATGGTTCTACCCTGTTTTCCTGAAAATAAGATAGTGTCTTATTTTAAGGTGTGCTCCCAAAGATGCACTAGGTCTTATTTTCAGGGGACATCTTATCTTTCCTGTGAGTAGGTCTTATTTTCGGAGCATGTCTTATCTTCAGGGAAACAGGGTATTCACCAAAGTAGAAAAAGTAAAAAGGTGAGTGGACGTGAGGAGGGAAGAAGAAAGTAAACTCATAATCAGGGACACAGACACCTCTGACGCATTCAAGTCAAGATGCCTGTCTACCTGGAAGCTGGATAATCCTCTAAGTATAAAATAATACAACTCTAAGATTCATGTATTATTTATACCCATTCCTACTTAGCTCAGTGCTTTAGAGGCCAAGTTAGGAGTCTCAGTCTAACTTTTCATTTTGATTTAATTGATAGATTCTTGCCAGTGACATGTAGGAATAGGAGGAGAGAAAAAAAGATTAAATGTTAATATATCACCATTACTAACTATGGTCAGTAGCTTTTTTAAGAAGATAACTATAAATCATCAAATTATAAGAAAATCAAAATTAACCTGTTTATAAATTTATATCTGGTTTGAAAGGAAAGTAATTTGAAAAGAAAAATCTAAGAAAAATGAAATACCACCTAACAATCCCCTCAGAGTATTAGTTAATATTTTATGCTGATGCCCATGTATTTATTATACAATGATAAACTATTGTAACCTGAGTTTAAATTTGATCTCCTTTCCCAGGGGAAGAAAATCAAATAATGAATATAAAAAAAGGAATGAATATCAAATTATAAGGAATGTTATGTAATACATGTTACAAAACCATAATGCAGTTATTCAAATTTATGATCTTCAATGATATAAGATGAATATGTGTTCAATCAAAGAAACGACATAATTGCAGAGTTTGAAGCAGCTGGATTAAATAATAGAGTTTTTTAAAAATGGAATCTTTTTAGAAAACATAAGCTTCTGAAAAGTTTGGAAAAGATTTTAGTACAACTTACATGATTTATGCACATTTATTTAAACTTATAAATTAAGTAAGGTTGACCAAAGATATTGGAAATGGACAGAATCTATAAGAGAATCTGTTGATAGGCCCAAGATGTATGGGTCAGTAGGGTTTTCCCCACACATGAAACAGTTTAAATGTTCTAACTGTTTGATGTCACTAATTCACAGGTTCATAGCCATGGCTGAGCACAGGCTTCTGTTACACAATCTTTCAACCTTATGCCAATCTTTCAGGAGAAAGTGCTCCCCAGAGCTCTTGTTGCAGGAACACTGAAACACTTACCTGGCCACCATAAAGCTCTACAATATCATTAGAGAATAATATTTCTCAAAAATATCAGAAATTTTTAATGACATGCCTTTATTTTTTGGGACCAAGTCTCATTCTGTCACCCTCAGTAGAGTGTCATGGAGTCACAGCTCACAACAACCTCAAACTCATGGGCTCAAGCGATTCTCTTGCCTCAACCTCCCAAGAAGCTGGGACTACTGGCACCTGCCACAACACCCGGGTATTGTTGTTGTTTGTTTGTTTATCATGTTTTGGACCAGACTGGATTTGAACCCACCAGCCCCAGTGCATGTGGCGGGCACCCTAACCACTGAGCTGTGGGCACTGAGCCAGTGGCATGCCTTTAGATTAACACTGCTTTCCACGCCCTTCAGTATGTCCAGACACAGAATCAGTAGTTTCAATATGTTTCTTTGCTCTTTAATGAAAACAGCATATCTGAGAAGACTTTTTCTTTAAAAGTTATGACTATTTCAGTTCACAATTTGAAATCATATAATCTCTAAGCGGGTTTTACATTGGTGCTTTAATCAAAAGATGTCTCTACTGAACAAAGTTTTGTTATTAATATGCAAATGAATGCTGTAAGGCAGATGACACTTTTTCCCAAACCAAATTCAATTAACATACCAATAACTTTAGGTGCTCCTAGTGTAATCAGAATTAGTGTTTTACATGACAGATATTTTAACACTTCTTAGATTCTAAGAATAAAGAATTCAATGCTATCATTTATTACCATGCGAATGCAAAACATATGGGGCAAAAAGAATGGAAGAGACTAGCCAAAAATGACATGAACATAACAACATTAAAAATGTCCTCACCCAGGCGCTGCATTGATTGCTGAACTCTGTAGAAGCACATAATCACCTTAACTAGGGCATTTAGTATTAAAATTAATAATAGTGCCCATCTGTTATATTAGAATTATGTAATCAAGTTTTCTTTTACCCTACAAAAAATCATTAAAGAAAAGCATGACAGATCAGAGGGCAAACTGCTCAATTCTTAAGTATCACCTGAAGCAATTCACATAGATGAAGGGTTTTAAGAGATTAAAGTTCAAAATTAAGAATTAATTTAAAGACGTTGTCTGGAAGCTCTTGAAGCTAAGTGGAAAAAGAGTTATGCAGCATTTCGGCATATGACAATCTCCATTTCTGCCTTTCTGACTGCACTGCTGTGGCTCTGCCATCAGGTAAGTTGGTTTTTTTTTTTTGTTTGTTTGTTTGTTTGTTTGTTTTCAGTTTTGGCCGGGGTGGGCTTGAACCCACCACTCCTGGTCTATGGGGCCAACACCCAACCCACTGAGCCACAGGCCCTGCCCCATCAGGTAAGTTGTAATCAACATGGAATGAAAACACTGAAGTGTCATTTTACTTTCTGTGTGTTGAAAAGTGATTTTATGAAATTTATTTATTCAGTAAAAAATTACTTATTTGTCTTCTATTATATTGTAGCTCTATGACATGTTGTAGGGTTGAGGTGTGAAAAAATGATCTTTCATCATTCTAATGTAGCTTATTTCATATTTGATATCATTTTAAGGAATCAGATTTATATTTTGTAATATATAATGCCATTGTCGCAGCAATAAAAATAAAGTTTTTTTTTTTTTTTTTAAACTAACCCCTCTGAATTGTTCCGTATGTTCTATCATATAAATGTTTGGACCATTCAACTGAATTGATTTCTAACAGAATTAAGATTTGTGTACACCAGCATGTTTGCCAGTGCACTTAACTGTTTTCTGGATGGTACTAATTTTGATAATAGTTTCTCTTGGGAAAAAGGCTGGCACTCCATTTTTCTCTTCTAATATTCATGTGAAATTAAATCACGTCAAAACCTGATCATTACTTTCCTGAATATTTGTGAAACTCATATCACTGATGTCGTTAGTACTAAATGGATCCAGGTGGCTTCTCTGTAATCAAAGATTTCACATTCATTTTAGTTTCAACATACAATATTTCTTACTTCAATTATTAGTCTGGGGTGATCCCTTCCTGACCTAAACCAGAGGCTATAAAATGTAAAGTTGATCCTTTAATTAAATGTTGCACTTCACATCCTCAATACACTGAGAATTAAAATTTTAATATTTTAAACAGATCACACCTTAGTGTAATGTTTCACATTCACCTGTAGTATTTTATGAGGGTGTTACTTTTGTCATTCATGTGACTGACATCCAGCTGACTGCCCTCCAGCCACAGATCAGCAAACTGCCTTCCAGAGCACCTGCTGGGGGCTGCCATTTGCCACAATTCCTCTTAGAGGAGAACCACTTTTCCTTGCAAGATTACTCTGCATTTTTTATGCACACAGATCATTTTTAGCTCTACCAGAGTTTGAAGAGCATTCACTTTTCATAAGAAGGAATAAGAGGAGAGAAGAATAAAATCCTAAGAATATGCATCTCATGGTCTTATAGAGCATGCTTTTTGTTGTTGTTGTTGTAGAAAAATGGGGGCATTGATGACTTGCCCCCCAAATTGGAATGAAACGCAATGCAAACACAAACCAACAAACACCTGCTGGAATAATTCTAAGAGCTGCCAGCCTTTATCTCAATCTTAAACATAATAGCGTTTTTGTTGTTGTTGTTTGTTTGTTTGTTTTTTAAACCATGGAAACTTTTGGTTTTCATTTTATTTGACTTCACTGCAACCTCTAACTCATGCTTATTTGTTTCTTTTTAAAAGGATACTCTTCACTTAGCTCCATGACACAACTGCTTTCTGGTTTTCTCTCTACCTTTCTATCTGTGTCTTCTAACTGCTCTGCAGGCTGATCTTTCTCTACCTGGGCTTTTAATAAAGATTTAGTTAATCAGTATTTCTCAATAGTCTCCCTATGTATGTTCACACACTCAAGTGTGTATTAATTCTCTACAGGAGCTTATCTGAGATTAAACCCTAAAATTCAATTCCCATATTAGTATATATTTTGGTATGTGTCAAAGTTACCCTCAATCAGTGTTTCCAAAGCAGGGTTTTAATAATGATCCAGTTCTTTAAACCTGGACCTATGCAGCTGCTTCCTTCTCAACTAACAGCATTATCGTATGTGCAATTTTCAAGGAAGAAACCTTATAGCCACCTCCGCTAACTTCCTCTTCTTCTACCCCTGTAATCGGGGTGTCACCAAGCCTTGCTGATTTTATGTCGCAAATTTCTCTCCCTTTGTTTTTCAAGACCTTATTCATCCAAGTCCAAAGAACTATTATTTCTCATGAAGAACATTATGGGCAGTTTTGCCAGAAAAATAAATAGATGGAATGATAGATATATCAAATTTGTTCTCCATATTGAATCTTTTTTTTTAAAGATAATGTTATTATTGTACTTTTCCCCTCCTTTCTCAAGCCTTGTCTTTCTCTCTGCCCCTCTTTCACACACATGCATACACATACATGCACACATATTTAACTTTTTCTTTAGTGTGGTAGATTAGATGACTCAGAAGTCTTCCCTGTTTCCCCTTCCCAGGTATAAGAGTGGAGTATTTTTTTTCCCACCCCTTAACTTGAGGTCCATCCATGTGACTTGCTTGGCCTATAGTTGAAGCTGGAAGAGAAAGGAATGCAGTTCCAAGCACAGATGTTCTGATGCCTCTGCTGTCTCAGTGAAAGGAACTTGGTTGGACCGGTCTAGGGCCGAAAAGAGCATGAGTGATCTGAGGAGCAAAGATGAACTGCTCTTTTCAAGCCCAGACTTGATCAGATCTTTTACCATTGCTTGTTATGCAGAATATTTAAGGTAATAGTTAAATAATACCTGCTTTTTTTTTTTCTGTTATAAAGTAAATTATGTTGGATATAGCCAGGGACATTCTGTGTGGTTTGCCCTCCTACCTTTGTGTTCAGTCTCATTTTACACCTAACTGCCTCTTTTACCCAGGGCCAAGTCACGTGGCTTTCTCCTAGTTCTGTGAATGTACCGAAGATTTCTCACCACATAGAAACTTACCGCTTGTTGTATTTCTTCTTCTATTATTTTTTGAATCAAGTTATCATCTTCTCACCCTTTAGAATCTCAATTTAAGCACCTGTCCTCAGGAGTATTTTGAAATAATCACACTTCTGCATTTATTTGTGTGGTTTTGTAATTGGTTTCCACCATTATATTAAGACCCCTAACAAAAGGACCATTTAGTTGCTGAATGAAATAATAAATGAATGAGGTGATGCGAACCTGGTATGGGTCACTTTCAAAAGTTCCTTTAATTGCACACTTTTTTGCACTTGCTAGCCTAATATCATCTGTGAAGCATTTTTGCAAATAGTCGCATGTCCACTAAAATAAATTACAAATAGTATAAAATAAAATTCAGTAAATTCATAAACCTCAAACAAGAAAAATCACAAATTTCTTCCTCAGATTCTTTTTAATACAGTAAATTAGTCAGGCTGAGAATCTGTTAGCCCTCTTGCTCTGTTTCCTTGGGGTCTTACCAGTACATACTTTACTTTTTATCAAGAGCAGTATTAACCACTTCAAGGATCATTTAATATTTTGTTTAAATAATATCAGATGTGGATTGTAAATTTATAGTATTTCTTTTCAGCTTCCTTGAAAATAACATCATCTCCTATACCACTGAACTTAATATACCACTACACTTCAAACGAGTTTTCCACACCATAATGGCAAATCTGTAATTTTTGATACAAAATCCTTCCAAATTCAGCATATAATAAATACTTGTTTCCCAATTTCTTTACTCCAGTCTCTTGTTCACTTATAATTGTATTACAAATCTGGCTGGATTATAAGCACACTTTAAAAGAAGAAGTTCATTTTACTCACCAGCGTTTCTCTCCTTTGCTTCTAAACCGAGTCTAGTTTTAAACATATAATAAATGGTTAATCTATAGTTGTTAAAATGTTAAAAACTTACGAGTTATATGGAATTATTTTCCAAAATATCATACTGGGGCTAGGGCAAATGATCTTCATGCCCTTTTCTACTCCATAAAATCATTCTACTATGTTCAATAATTTCTCTATATTTGAAGTTCATATCACATGATTTTATACCCCTCTTTCATTTTTCTGATAGTCACCCCCATTCTTTTATACACTCCTCGCTTTTATCAAAGAGAATTTATTTCCTTGGTCACCTTTCTCCCTTTACAAACTCTTGTTAACATCTCAAGAAATCTCAACCTTATATGAAAAATTCAACATTGTTTTGTTAGAGATGATATACCTATTCAAAGAAAATTATTTGTATTTTCACCATAGTAAGAACCGATTAATTTAGGCTTGAAAAATTTCAAACTTTTGGGTATATGCCCAGTAGGGGGATTACAGGATTGAATGGCAGATCTATTTTTAGATCTTTAAGTGTTCTCCATATATACCCAGAAGACCAAAAATCACACCATAACAAAGATATCTGTATCAGAATATTTATTGCAGCCCTATTCATAATTGCTAAGTCATGGAAAAAGCCCAAGTGCCCATCGATCCACGAATGGATCAATAAATTGTGGTATATGTACACCATGGAATATTATGCAGCCTTAAAGAAAGATGGAGACTTTACCTCTTTCATGTTTACATGGATGGAGCTGGAACACATTCTTCTTAGTAAAGTGTCTCAAGAATGGAAGAAAAAGTACCCAATGTACTCACCCTTATTATGAAACTAATGTAGGACCTTCACATGAAAGCTATATCCCAGTTATAACCTAAGAATAGGGAGAAAGGAGAAAGGGAGGGGAGGGAGGGGGGAGGGAGGGGGAAGAAGGAGGATTAATGATTACACCTGCGGTGCATCTTACAAGGGTATATGTGAATCCTAGTAAATGTGGAATGTAAAGGTCTTAGCAAAATAACTAAGAAAATGCTACAAAAGCTATGTTAACTAATGTGATGAAAATGTGTCAAACGATATATGAACCAAGTGTATGGTGCCCCATGATCATACTAATGTATACAGCTATGGTTTAATAAAAAAAAAAAAAAAGAAAAATTTCAAACTTTTAAAAATAATAACGTTAGTAATATATCTTCCTGGTGTTGAATCCATTCACATTTTCAATTGTTTCTCGTCTTCTGTTGAGCTCACATCCTCATTTGTACTCTTTTCCTTTTGTTTGTTGTAATCATTGCAGCCTATTAGGCCTGCTAGTTTTAAAATTCTTCCTATTAATCCTAACCATGTTAATCCACTGTTTTCAATATTCACTCCCTAGTTTACTGGATACCCTGAAATTCTTGAATTTATTTTTTTACTCCCATTTTGCTTGTATGAAATCTCTGGATAACTTCAATGATCTCTTTCGCAACTTTTACTCCTGGCATGCTATCATTGACAAAAGCAATGAAACTGATAGTCTTTCCACCCAGCCTTCTTAGGAAAATACATAGTCATCTAGAAGTGTGTGGTTTGGTCATGGATTGTTAATAATCTGTTACAACAAATAAGTGTTTACAGATAGGCTGCAGAGAAATTGTCTGATATACCAAATTTGACCAAGATAGGTTGAGTCTCTACCTTTAGATAATAGCTAATACTTAAAATACATTTTAAAAGGAAGTGATAACACTTAAACACTCTTAGAGTTTAGAAAATGTGTATTATGATAGTATAAAAACAAATTATTGCAGTGTGAATTTATATTGATATAAAATCAATGATGAAGAAGAAGTGAAGTTGATAAAAATAGATTTCCTTTCCTTAGATAGAAATCAAATAATTTAAGGAACTACTATGGTGGTATTCCTTAGCTGTGGTTCTCAAACCTGGCTATTTATAAAAATCATCTGGGGGTTTTTGAAAAAAGACTGAGACCAAGGCTCCGCCCTTGAGTTTATGATTCCCTGTGTCTGCGGTGGGGATAAGTGATCTCCATTTTTCAGAAGCACCACCAATCACTGTGATGTATGGACAAGTCTTAGAATCACTACCTTGCAGGAAGCCAAATTCAGGTCACCTTTATCTTTTAGTAGATGGAGTTCTACTACTGGTCTTCTTCTTCTTCTTTTTTTTTTTCATAATCAGTCATTTTAAGGGAAATCTCTAAGCTAATAGCATTTTCCTATTTATTCTTGTAGAAACCATTTCTCATGAGTTGAAGAAAGCAGACCTCTTGGGCACATTTCCTGCAGCCAGTGATGCTTTGCATTGTCTCGCTGTCAGTCATTCTTTCAGTAGTAATTGCCTATCAATTTTACCTCTCCTGTCCTGCGATTTTTATGCCATCTACAATTTATGTGGCAAGAACTTCTTTCCAGAGCAAGGCATCAGTTCTGAATACTGTTTACAGGGCTGGGATCGATCTGAATGTCGTGCTAGCAATTATTATCCTGAAAGCTATTGAGAAGGAGTTTGAACAGCATGAGATTTGGTGGCAATTCTCCCTACACAATCATCAGACAAACTCAGCATGTTGGATCTCCTTTGCCAAACAGGTGAACAAGTAAATATCTCAGAGCTCAAGAGAATTTGGGTTATAATTAAAAAAACAAAAACTATTAAATATTGTTCCAGTTTTATTTAGTTATAACTGAAAAATAAAATGAATGTATATATTTAAGGTGAATTTTTTTTTCTTATTGGCTCAGGTTTATTGAGGGTGCAAAGGATTAGGTTATACTGACTGCATTTTTTTTACTAAATCATAGCTGTGTACATTGATATGATCATGGGGCATCATACACTCGATTCATAGACCATTTGACACATTTTCATCACAATGGTTAACATAGCCTTCCTGGCATTATCTCAGTTACTGTGCCAAGACTTTTACATTCTACATTTACCAAGTTTCGCAAATACCCCTGTAAGATGCACCACAGGTATAATCCCAGCAATCCCCCTCCCTCTACCCACCACCCCCCTCCCTCCCCTCCCTTTCCCACTTCCCCCTATTGTTAGGTTGTAACTGGGTTATAGCTTTCATGTGAAAGCCCCAAATTAGTTTCATAGTAGGGCTGAGTACATTGGGTATTTTTTCTTCCATTATTGAGATACTTTACTAAGAAGAATATGTTCCAGCTCCATCCATGTAAACATGAAAGAGGCAAAGTCTCCATCTTTCTTTAAGGCTGCATAATATTCCATGGTGTACATATACCACAATTTATTGATCCATTCCTGGATCGATGGGCACTTGGGCTTTTTCCATGACTTAGCTATTATGAATTGGGCTGCAATAAAGATTCTGGTACAAATATCTTTGTTATGATGTGGTTTTTGGTCTATTGGGTATATGCCCAGCAGAGGAATTACAGGATTGAATGGCAGATCTATTTTTAGATCTCTGAGTGTTCTCCATATATCTTTCCAAAAGGAATGTATTAATTTGCATTCCCACCAGCAGTGCAGAAGTGTTACCTTTTCTCCACATCCACGCCAACATCTCTGGTCTTGAGATTTTTGTGATATAGGCTAGTCTCACTGGAGTTAGATGATATCTCAAAGTAGTTTTGATTTGCATTTCTCTGATGATTAAAGATGATGAGCATTTTTTCATATGTCTGAAGGCCGTGCGCCTGTCTTCTTCAGAGAAGTTTCTCTTCAAATCCCTTGCCCAGCCTGCGATGGGATCCCTTGTTTTTTTCTTGCTGACGCATTTGAGTTCTCTGTGGATTCTGGTTATTAAACCTTTGTCAGAGATATAACCTGCAAATATCTTCTCCCATTCTGAGGGCTGTCTGCTTCCTTTACTTACTGTATTCTTGGCTGTGCAGAAGCTTTTTACTTTGATCAAGTCCCAGTAGTGTAGTTTTGAAGCTGCTTCAATTGCCCGGGGGGTCCTCCTCATAAAATACTCGCCCAGACCGATTTCTTCAAGGGTTTTCCCTGCACTCTCCTCTAGTATTTTTATAGTTTCATGTCTTAAGTTTAAATCTTTAATCCAATGAGAGTCTATCTTAGTTAATGGTGAAAGGTGTGGGTCCAATCTCAGTCTTCTGCAGTTTGCCAGCCAGTTCACCCAGCACCATTTGTTAAATAGGGAATCTTTTCCCCACTGAATGTTTTTAATTGGCTTGTCAAAAATCAACTAACAGTAAGTAGCTGGATTCATCTCTTGGTTCTCTATTCTGTTCCAGATATCTACTTCTCTGTTTTTGTGCCAATACCATGCTGTTTTGATCACTATCGATTTGTAGTAAAGTCTAAAGTCTGGTAGTGTGATTCCTCCTGTTTTGTTTTTATTTATGAGTAATGTCTTGGCTATTCGAAGTTTTTTCTGATTCCACATAAAACGAAGTACTGTTTTTTCAAGATCTTTAAAGTATGACAGCGGAGCTTTAATAGGGAGTGCGTTGAAATTATATATTGCTTTGGGTAGTATGGACATTTTAATAATGTTGATTCTTCCCAACCATGAGCATGGTATGTTTTTCCATTTGTTAACATTTTCAGCTATTTCTTTTCTTAGAGTTTCATAGTTCTCTTTATAGAGATCTTTCATGTCTTTTGTTAGGTAAATCCCCAAATATTTTATCTTCTTTGGCACTACTGTAAATGGGATAGAGTCCTTAACTACTTTTTCAACTTGACTATTGTTGGTGTATATAAA
Organism: Nycticebus coucang; assembly: GCF_027406575.1. Classification (NCBI taxonomy): domain Eukaryota; kingdom Metazoa; phylum Chordata; class Mammalia; order Primates; family Lorisidae; genus Nycticebus; species Nycticebus coucang. Next base: position 49,361,305 of record NC_069782.1, read on the forward strand.
GGCTACCGATTTATGGATGTTGATTTTGTAACCTGAGACGCTGCTGTACTCCTTGATCACTTCTAGGAGTTTTGTAGTAGATTCCCTAGTGTTTTCCAGATATACAATCATATCATCTGCGAAGAGCGAAAGTTTGATCTCTTCTGAGCCTATAGGGATACCCTTGATTGCCTTTTCTTCCCTAATTGTGGTGGCTAAAACTTCCATTACAATGTTAAAAAGCAATGGAGACAATGGGCAGCCTTGTCTGGTTCCTGATCTGAGTGGAATTGATTCCAATTTAACTCCATTCAATATGATATTGGCTGTGGGTTTGCTGTAGATGGTCTCTATCAGTTTAAGAAAAGTCCCTTCTAGACCAATTTTCTTGAGTGTTCTGATAATGAACGGATGCTGGATATTATCAAAAGCTTTTTCTGCATCGATTGAGAGAATCATATGGTCTTTGTTTTTTAATTTGTTTATGTGCTGAATTACATTTATAGATTTTTTTTTTTTTGTAAAGACAGAGTCTCACTTTATGGCCCTGGGTAGAGTGCCGTGGCATCACACAGCTCACAGCAACCTCCAACTCCTGGGCTTAAGCGATTCTCTTGCCTCAGCCTCCCGAGTAGCTGGGACTACAGGCGCCCGGCTATTTTTTGGTTGCAGTTCAGCAGGGGCCGGATTTGAACCCGTCACCCTCGGTATATGGGGCTGGCGCCTTACCAACTGAGCCACAGACGCCGCCTTGAACCTTCCTTGAGACCCTGGGATAAAACCAACTTGGTCATGGTGTACAATTTGTTTGATGTGTTGCTGGATTCTGTTTGTTAGGATCTTGTTGAATATTTTTGCATCTATATTCATTAGTGATATTGGTCTATAATTTTCTTTTCTTGTTGGGTCTTTTCCTGGTTTGGGAATCAGGGTGATGTTTGCTTCATAGAACGTGTTGGGTAGTCTTTCTTCTTTTTCTACCTTTTGGAACAGGTTGAGTAATATAGGTACTAATTCCTCTTTAAAGTTTTGGTAGAATTCTGACGTGAAACCATCTGGTCCTGGGCTTTTCTTTTTAGGGAGGTTTTGTATAGTTGATGCTATTTCTGAACTTGATATGGGCCTGTTCAGTATTTCCACTTGATTCTGGCTAAGTCTTGGAAGGTGACGTGCTTCCAAGTATCGGCCAATTTCCTTCAGATTTTCATATTTCTGAGAATAAAGTTTCTTGTAATATTCATTAAGGATTTTTTGGATTTCTGACGGGTCTGTTGTTATTTCATCTTTGTTGTTTCTGATTGATGATATTAGAGATTTTACTCTTTTTTTTTTCTGATTAGGTTGGCCAGAGGTTTATCTATTTTATTGACCTTTTCAAAAAACCAGCTTTTTGATTTATTGATCTGTTGTATTATTCTTTTGCTTTCAATTTCATTTAATTCTGCTCTAATTTTGGTGATTTCTTTTGTTCTACTGGGTTTGGGGTTGGAATGTTCTTCCTTTTCCAGTTGCTTGACATGTCCCCTTAAGTTGTTAACTTCCTCTCTTTCCATTCGCTTGAGGAAGGCTTGCAGTGCTATAAATTTCCCTCTTATAATTGCCTTTGAAGTGTCCCAGAGGTTCTAATAGTTTGTGTCTTCATTGTCGTTTTGTTCCAAAAAATTGGCGATTTCTTTCTTAATCTCATCTCTGACCCAGTTATCATTCAGCATAAGGTTATTTAATTTCCATGTTTTTGTATGAGTATGCAGATTCCTGTTGTTACTCAGTTCAAGTTTTATTCCATGATGGTCCAAGAAGATGCAAGGAATAATTTCTATTCCTTTAAATTTACTGAGGTTAGACTTGTGACCTAAAATGTGGTCAATTTTGGAGTAAGTTCCGTGGGCTGATGAGAAGTATGTGTATTCAGTTTTGTTGGGATGAAATGTTCTGTAGATGTCTGCTAAATCTAAATATTGGATGGTAGGTTTAAATCTAAGATTGCTTTGCTCAGCTTCTTGCTGGAGGATCGATCCAACTCTGCCAAAGGAGTGTCGAAATCTCTGACGATTATGGAGCTGAAGGAAATCAAGTTGCTCATGTCTGTTAGAGTTTCTCTTATAAATTAAGGTGCATTCTGGTTGGGTACATAGATATTAATAATTGAGATCTCATCATACTGAGTATTACCCTTAACAAATATGAAGTGACCATTCTTGTCCTTCCTTATTTTTGTTGGTTTAAAGCCTATTGTATCTGCAAATAAAATTGCAACACCTGCTTTTTTCTGATTACCATTTGCCTAAAATATGGATGACCATCCTTTCACCCTGAGTCTGTATTTGTCTTTAAATTAAGATGTGACTCTTGTATGCAACAAATATCTGGCTTGAGCTTTTGTATCCAGTCAGCTAACCTAGAGGTAGGTCCAGTTTTTAGAAGGTCTCTCCTGTGGAGTGTAGTGGGAGGGCCTTTAATTTCTGCCCGTTTGTTTAATTGTGGGGCTCTTGAGCCGATCTCATGGGGGAGGGGGACTCCCGTCCACTTGGTGATGGATTTTGTCCCTTTTGTTTGTGTCCTTGTGAGCACAGCTTGCCTCAGCGGGTTGGTGTGCGTTCGTCAACCTTCTCTCTTGGTGCAGCTCAAATCCACCAGGATACTTACTAAATTTTTGTCCCTTAACTCTCCTTCTGGACGGGAGCCTCTGTGGAAAGCTGGCTTCAGTCCGCCATCTTCTCTCTCCCCCCTCACTGATTGCATTTGTTAAGTCCCTCTTATAATTGTGTCCCCCCCGAAGAGGTGTGCCAGACACCATTACCCCCCTCCCTTCTCCCCTTATCCCCCTACCGCCACCTTGAATTGCTTTGTGTTTTTCTCTTATGTGGGTACTAGATTGTCTACTAGCTTCATATTTGAATTGAGTACCTTGGATTCTTCCTTCTGAAAATGTACTTTGAATAATGATTCTCATAATGAAGGAGGTTATCTTTTTTACGTATGTGTGGTAGCACTTAAGATTTACTCTTACCAAATATCAAACATACATATATTATTATTAAAGATAGTTTCCATGCTATACATTAGATATCTAGAACTTATTAAGTACAAGTTTGCACCTTTGACAAAAATTGTCCCATTTTCCTCAGTACTCACTCCCTAATAACCACCATTCTACTCTCTGTGTCTCTGTTTACCTTTTTAGATTTCTCAAATAAGTAAAATCATGCAAAATCTATTACACATTGTTCTACCAAATGTGAAATGAAATTAGAGATTACAATGTCTAATACCTCCATTGTGGTATGAAGTGATTTTTTTTTCAGTAATTAAAATCTGACTTTATTTTCAGGCCTTAGTAAAAATAAGTAATCGTCTTTTCAATAACATTTCAAACCTCAAATCTTAAACAAACTAAAGCTGACTGAGGCATTCTGGTCATTAGGATTTGGAGAAACTTTGGACTTAGAAAACAAAAGCAACTTTCTAGAGAAGAAATTAACTTTCCAGATGACTCAACAGCAAAGTCAAAATGTCTGGTTTGATGGTTCTTGTCACACTGATACTAAAATATTTTTGCCTCCTTTCCCTACAATTATGTAATAAACAATAAAGTAGAAGTAAAAGATCATATTCTTTATTTCCCTAACATAGCTGAAGAAAATCAATATACTCATCTAAAACCATCTCCAGATACCCACCTTCTTTGTCTTCTTTTGACTGTTTTATCAGATAAGTAAATAGTTTACTCCCCACACACTTTTGGTTTCTTAACGTGTGGAATATTTTTCTCATCCCTTTATCTTGAGTCTATGCAACCTTTTATCAGTGAAATAGGTTTCTTAGAGAAAGCATATTTTTGGTGGTGTTTTTTATTTTTTTTTCAGTATCTATTTTTTAATTAAATCATAGCTATGTACAGTAATGCAGTCATGGGGTACAATGTGCTGGTTTTATATACAATTTGAAATATTTTCATCAAACTAGTTAACATAGCCTTCATGGCATTTTCTTAGTTATTGTGTTAAGACATTTATAGTCTACATTAGTAAGTTTCACATGTACCCTTATAAGATGCACTGTAGGTGTGGTCCCACCAATTACCCTCCCTCCACCTATCCTCCTCTCCCCTGCCCTCCCTTGCCCCTTTCCCCATATTCTTGGACTATAATTGGGTTATAGTTTTCATATAAAAGCTATAAATTAGTTTCATAGTAGGGCTGAGTACATTGGATACTTTTTCTTGCATTCTTGAGATACTTTGCTAAGAATAATATGTTCCAGCTCCATCCATGTAAACATGAAAGAGGTAAAGTCTCTATTTTTCTTTAAGGCTGCATAATATCTATGGTGTACATATACCACAAATTGTTGATCCATTTGTGGATTGATGGGCACTTGGGCTTCTTTCATGACTTAGCAATTATGAATTGGGTTCCAAAAAACATTCTGGTACAAATATCTTTGTTAAAGTGTGATTTTTGTTCTTCTGGATATATACCTAGTAGAGGAATTGTAGGATCAAATGGCAGGTCTATTTTTAGTTCTCTAAGTGATCTCCAAACATCTTTCCAAAAGGAACTTATTAGTTTGCATTCCCACCAGCAACGTAGAAGTGTTCCCTTAATCCATTCTGTCCATCTACAATTTTTTAAGTGGAGCATTTAGACCATTTACATTGAAAGTTAATATTGTTAAGTGAGAGTCTGTTCCAGTTATCATGTTGATTGTTACCTAGTAGCTTTGTATTCTTCCTTCTGTTTTTTATGAGCTGTGAAATTTTACTTTTGAAGTGTTTTTACTCCAGTAAGCAATAACCATTCTTTCCAGTGTTTAGATAATTTTTTGAGCATTTCTTATATAGCAGGTCTAGTGGTGACATAAAAATTTTGCTGCATTTCTTATTAGTTGCCTGCTAGGGACTTTTCCCATAATTTGTGTTGAGAACCAATTTAATAGAGCCAACAAATGCTAAAACTTAAATAGTACCAATTAGTAAAAATTCCAAATGTATAGAGTTATTTTTTCCTTTTGTGAAGAGTTACTATAATGTAGTTTTTAATGTACTAGTACAATTTTTCTGGCCATCCATCAGAAGACTATTTTCTGGTCTAGTGGAAGGCTGAGATGGCTGATAATCTAGCCACTCTGCTCAAACTATAATATGTCATTTCATCAAATCCATGGCCATGTGATTCATCCTCAGAGACTTTTGACCCTTTCCTCAAAAATAAGCATGAGATAAATAGTTCATTTATTTAAGACTTGAACTTGAAATGCTGAACATTTAACAGAATTAAGGATTTGCTTTAAAAATATCAAATAACAATAAAATAGAAAATATGTAAATAAAAATTAAGTAAAGGTCATGATCATCTGTAGAGTACAATGTATGCATTTTATATGATGATATTTATATGTGTTTCCTAGCAAACTCATCCTTGTATGCATATATATGCGTGTGTGTGTATGTGTGCACGCACATATATATTTATGAATATATATATGTATATATGATTTTGTTTGTTTAAACTCAAAAGACAATTATGAGTTTTAAAAAAGACATCTGGTTAGTGATTTATATTTCAGTAACAATGGAGTCTCAAGAGTATTCCTTATGATCTCATAATTTTTTGAAATTCTTACATAAACCTAGCCTAGCTATTTGAAAATGAAATCCAATAAATTATGAAAAGAAAAAGAAATGGAATTAGGGATGAAAAGAGACAGAGAGAGATCTCTAAGAAAGTGTGCTGGGTATTAATGTTCTATTTACCCTAAACATGACAGATGCATAAAGAAATTTCATGATATTAAGTTTTTTAAAACTGTCAACTTAAAAGCTGAATTCAGAAATAAAAATGTTAAGATTATTAGACGATAACTTTCCTGGTTTTTCTTAATATCTTTATACTCCACTTAATAGGTGAAAAAATTAATCAAGATTAAACAGAGATTTAATTCCATACTTTTTTTTTTTTAAGCTAGCCTCCTTGCTAGGAATTTGTGGATTCAAAAATTAAAATGAAACCATTCTGTATAAAATGAATAGGAATAAGAGCACATAAGTGACAAGGATAGTATATATTGGTAACAATTCCAATTTAAATATATATGCCTTTTGAGGTAGTCTTCATTATATATCTAAATAGCTTTGAGTCAGAGCCATCAAGATCATTTAAGTATCAGAAAATGTCCTATATAGAATTTAAAATCATGTGATTATATTCTTATCCATTGATTTAGCCCTCAGGTACCCAATCTGTCACTCCATTAGCAAGACCACTAGTATGGCTAATTAGCAATTCTCCCTTGCAGTGATCCTTAGAGACCTGAAGAATCAGTAATGCAGCCTAAGTCACTTCTGCTAACCTATTCTACAGATGTCACCTCTTTGATTTTATACAAAGCTTTGCACAGCCACATGCCCTGGGAGAGACTAATTAAAATCACTGAAGGAAATATGATCAGCCAGATGAGGCAGAAAATAAATCTATGGGAAAAATCATTTAATAGTTGCTGCATTTTTATAATCAAATACTTTTCTTAGATGCTGAAAGAATATAGATCACTTGAAGTTATTAAGCAAAGGTAGCACAATTTTGCTCCATTTTATTTTCATGTATGATAACATGTAAAAATCATGCATATTAAATAAGAAACAATCTAACAAGGCTTTATTCTAGAGAGTAGAATGCACATATGGGAACAAGAGGTATATTTGTCAAGTTGAGGAGTTTGTTATAAATCAGCTCAAGGTGATTATCAGAATTAATTTCAGGCTTGATGACCCCAGGAGAGAATAGTGTGGCCAGGCTGAACCTATATGGAAGCCTAAGGTGAGGAAACATATATTCCTTGTATAAAAACAACATGACTACTTCTAAATAATTAATCATAGTTAAGTGAGCTTACTCCAAAAGTAAGAAAAATCCAAGCAAAATCCAAAATATACAATCTAGAAATTAAAAGGCATAATTTTCTTTAGTAATGATGTCCAAAATCAAATTTTATCATCTGTATTTATGCCTTATACAGTTTTGAAACCTGAAATTATGTTTTTTTCCTGTGTTTTCAGAAGGAGCAAGAAGTGATTTATTTTATAACTAAATTATGTTAACGAATTACATTTCTTTTTCTCTGTCACACACACACGCACGCGTGCACACACACATACATATTCGATATCCTAGAGCTTTTGTACCAGTTATTACTGGAGAGAGATCTCAAAATTATCATCATGATTCATATCTTTTTGCTTATATATAATTTTATTTTAAATACTATAAATTAATTTTCTAAAATCTATTTTTTAAAGCAACCATTTTCAAACTTTCTTCTTGGATTGTGGATTAAGTTATTCACTTTTTGTCTTTGACTATTTCCACTTAAAAAAAAATTCTCTTTCTGATTGCGTTGTTAGGACCAGGTCATCCCCATGCCCCAGAGTGACTCACTTTCATTGCAGTGATATCATCTTGCGATTTATATTTCTGTGAGTCTATGGTTTTCTCTTGAACACTTCACGTACATTGGCTCTGGATGGTCAAGTTGACCTTACTATGATAGTGTCTTAAGACTGGATATTATTCTACCCCATGAATACCACCTATTCAACTTTCTGTTCCTGCTAAGTGTACGGTCTCATTGCCAAATCTTTACTGAGCTTCCCTTCTATCCATAGTTCTGCATAGACCACTGCTATGCTCTGGAACTTGTAGTTTTATTACAACAAAAATTATAAATTTTCTAAACTTCCTATTATAAACTCAAAAGTGTTCCACATTAGACAATAAATTATATTGTCCTTTACATACACAGACCTATTGGCTCAACTCCTTGTACTATATTATTTAAGTTGGCTTCTAAAGCAGGCGGTTTTTATATGTTAGAATGCATGTTGTGAAACCAGACGTCTGGTTTATTTAAGCTTCAGCGTCTAAAGCATGAGGTTTTCACATGTTAGAATGCATGTTCTGAAACCAGACGTCTGGGGTGGCACCTGTGGCTCACGGAGTAGGGCACTGGCCCCATATGCTGGAGGTGGTGGGTTTTTAGCCCCGGCCAGAAACAGAAAAAAAAAAGACGTCTGTGTCTACCTTCTGCATTCTGATCCAGAAGATCTAGGTAGGGTGTGGTAATTTGCAATTCACGAATTCCTGGATAACATTGATGCTTGCAGTCTGGGTCCACACCCAGAAAACCCTGACCTAAGTGGGGTGTGTGTACCATTCAGATACACAGGAAAACATTTGCTCCTTTGGGTTTAAAAATTTCCTTACCTAGAGACCAAAGAGCTCTTCTCCTTCTTTGTCTTCGCTTTTTGATATCCAGCTATCAATTAGATGTTTTTCATCCTTTTAAATGTTCTCAATTTCAAATGTAGCCACAGTGCAAGAAAATGAGTTGATCATAGACCACACTTCAGAGGGTCCTGCCACGACCTGTACTGAGTGCCAGTCTTTATTTTATTTCCCCTCCCTATTATAGATGTGTTGGGCAGATAGGCTTTAAAATTTGAGGCTTTTTAAAAAATTTCTGTAATACACATTATTTTATGATATATTAGTTTTAATATTCTATTGGGTTACTTAAGTGAAATAGTTTATTTTTTGTAGCTTAGTTTCTTTTTTATTTTTTTTAATTTTATTTTACTTTGAGCTGGTTCTAAATCAATTTATTAGCTTCTCACTCCTTCACTTATGCCCTCTCCAATGCTATAATGTTTTTCCTTTCTTTATATTTTCTAGAATAAGTTTATAACATGCAATTATCAGAGCCTGAAAATTATAGCAAAAATCACCTGTAAAGTCATGTAAGCGTGATTTCTTTTTTTTAAGAGCAAGGAAGGGTAAGGAAAGTGATTATCTGTCAATTCCTTAACTGTTTAATGGTTTTCTAATTCTCATCATCTGTGGAGTATTGACTGTAAGGTGGCGAGGCCCCCATAGCCCGGGGAGACATTCAGGGAAGGATCTCAGTTGCTTCTCCTCCTAGTACAACAACATTCTTTTAGAACAACAACAGGCTTTTCTCCTCTGCCAGAAGTCACTTTCCCTTCCTAAAGTTAATCTTTATCCCTTGTGTTAGAGTCGCAACTTTGTTAAGATAGTGACCTTGGTTAGATAGTATATAAATAAGGCTCTTTCCACAGCTCAGTGCTGGCTGCAGTCTCAGCTGCTCCAATCCTGCCAATCCCATCTTTGTCTCTTATGTGTTTTATTTCCTCATTCCCCACCATTCCCACTCTGATTCCTTCCCTCTCCTGCTAGTTCATGAAAATAATCAAGTTTGGAAACTCCAATTATGAAACCGCCTTTACAGATTGATGAAGGGGAGTGAGGCAGGTACTAGAGTCAGGGCCCTAAGACTCTGAAGGAACAGGCTTACCTGAAAATCACAATAATCATCCAATCTCCTCTTGTATGCAACAATAATTAGTGAATGTCCCCTGGTTTGCTTCTCTGTAATTTCTACTCTAATAAATATATCTATTTCACTTGGCAAATTATTATATATATGAACAATTTTTGCACACATCTTTACATTTGTAGACCATTTAATACTAATATCCTTGTTGTTCCTGTGGTTATTTTCATGTTTACACTTGGTATTTCTGAATGTTTTCTCTTTTCTTTTTGGTCCTGTTTTCCTAAAATGCATCTTGTATCACTGGATTTTTTGTTGATGCTATGTACTAGGGTTTTAGTTGTCTTTCTCTATTTGTTTAAATTTGATTTTTAAAAGTCTTCCTACTTATTATTTTGTATTTGTTACCTTTGTCTATTTCTCCTTTCCTGTATTGGCTTGTTTATTTCTTTGTTTCTAAGTTATAATTTATTTTCATCTAATCAGTACCATTTGACCTTTACACTTTCATGGAGGTAATTTTTTCACAATGTTTACTAGATCTTGGTGTATAGTATGTGTATTGTTTTGAAAATTCCATATGAATTCCTCTTTAACCCAAGAGGTATTTAGGAATAAGCTATTTAGCTACAGACATGTAAGTTATAATTTATTTCCAGTTCCATTGAGCTTGTTTCTCAATTAATATTTTAGAGCAGTTTTAAATTTGCACGATGATTGTGGAGGTGTGAGGGGGGGAAACTTGCCCTTTCCTCCAAAAGTTCTCTGAAAGTTCAACTCACAATTAAAGCAGATTAATAAGAAAGAGGTTTATTTATCATTCACATGGGGAGAAATCACACAGTGATTACCCAGTATCCCAATGAAGTTCAGATATTTACATAACTGTCTTTTCAGAGGAGAGGGAAAATGTGGAGTACAGGTAGTTGTGTTTAGGGCAGATAACTAGTGGGGGTGGGAGGAATGGAGGAAATAGATTGACTTGGAAACTATCCTGATTGCGTTCTGAAATGTATTGAGGTAATGGAGAGGAAGGGAAGTCAATTGCCCCCTTTAATATTTTGATCAGGTCAGTCCAGTTTATGGCTTATGCACACAGAGGAAAGGCTCTTCCATGGCTTTGTTGATCTCCAGGACCTGCGATTCAAAATATTCTATTTCTAGCATTCTGGGATTGCTTGCGCTCAGGAGATCAGCCTGAGCAAGAGTGAAACTCAATATCTACTAAAACTACAAAAGCTAGCCTGGTATTATGGTAGAAACCTATAGTCCCAGCTACTTGGGTGCTTTAGGCAAGAGGATCTCTTGAGCTCAAGAATTTGAGGTTGCTGTGAGCTACAATGACACCATGACACTCTATCCAGGATGGTGGCATGAAACTCCATCTCAAAAAAAAAAAAAAAAATCTTTATACTGAGAATTCATTTCATATTTGGAGGTGAAATTTCTTGAGTTCTTCATTTGAGCAGGAAGTACAGTTCCCGTATACACGTCGTCTTATTCCAACCATACACACACACACACAGAATTGTTTCTATCATTAATATCCTCCATTTTAGCAAATAAATACATTACTAAATTATATCAAGATTACATTACTGTTCACTGTCTGTGTTGTACACAGTCTGTATCAAATTGGACATATGTATAATGACATGCATCTATCATTACGATATCATACAGAATTGTTTACTTTTTAAAAAATCTGCTGTGTTTCACTTATACATCCCCCTCCCTCTCTCCACTGACATTTGTCTGGAAAACCTACTCTACAAAATACTGTTACCATTGTAGACCACAACAAATCAATTATTTGGCCTTAAAAAAGTATGATCTGAAGGTATGTGATATGTGTTTCTATTGCATTGAGTCTTTTATATGTTTCATTATGTATTATTTCTTTGATCTATAAAATATCTGAAATGGGTGTTTTAAACCTTGAGCACTGATTTATCTCTATCATTCTATTAATTGTTGCTTGTTGTAAGTCATTTTCTGCATACATAGTCATAATCAGACAGTTGATTATTTCAGCACTTACTATTGAGCACTTCCTTAGTTTTAAGTACTGGAAAGACAGCAATGAATAAAATCTACAAAATGCCTATCACTGGAGAGCTTATATTTCTGGAGGTAATAGAGAACAGATAGAAAATAAACAAATGAGGAGAACATACAGAATAGCAAATAGAAATAAGTGCTATGACATGTATAGCAGAGAGTAAAAAATAAAAGTTATAGGGAGTGGGAGTAAGATCTCTCTAAATGGGTGTGACCTGATTAAAAATATGAGAGAGGCGAGGAGGTGGGCCAACCTATACGAAGGTCCAAAGCAGCAGTTTATCTTTTAATCTACATAAATATATTCTTAGTTACTTTTTATCAGTTATAGCAACTGTTTATTTTTCATGATTTTATTTATTTTGAATTCAATTTTGTTTATATTAAAATTTCAGCCCTACTTGGAAGTTCCTAGCTAGTTATTCACAACTTATTTTCTTCATTGTTCTTATTAACAGTAAACTTATTTTATTCAGCACAGAAGTGTGTCTGGATGTCAATATTTTTGGTGGTGTACTAATGAAAAAGGCTCCCACTGATATCAGGCTCTAAATTCTGAAACCTATAATTGTTATCTTATTTAGGAAAAGGATCTTTGCATATGTGGTCAAGTTAGGGATCTCGAGATTGAAGGTTATCCTGGCTTGTCAAGGTGGGCCTTAAATGATATCACATGTACTCTTTAGAAAATTGTTTGAGTAGGTTTGACCCATGAAAGAGAGGGAAACGGAGAGACAGAGGCAAAGATTACAACGATGTGGTCACAAGCCAAGGGATGCTGTCTCTCAATTAGAAGCTGGAAGAAGAAAATAACAGCACCTGCCTTAGGAGGATGACCTTGTTAACACTCTGATTTTGGACTCCTGGCCTCTAAAACTGTGAGAAAATTATCAGTTGCTTTAAACCAACAGAAACTGTGTATGATTTGTTACAATAGAAAACAAAAACACTCCTTATTTTCCCACATCCTTCTAATTAAATGTGCTTGAGTACTACTTTTCCTATCTTGAGAATCTATTTCATGTATCTTGGTTTCTTTTTACTAACATGTTTCAAAGAGAGTGTTGCTAAGCTGTTACCCTTCCACATCACAATTATTATTATTATTTGCTTTTTTTCCTTCTCCAATAAATGGTAGGTAGCATTATGATTCAAAATCAAATTATAACAAAGATATTTGTACCAGAATGTTTACTGCAGACCAATTCATAATTGCTAAATCATGGAAGAAGCCCAAGTGCCCATCTACCCACAAATGGATTAATAAATTGTGGTACATGTATACCGTGGAATATTATGCAGCCTTAAAGAAAGATGGAGACTTTACCTCTTTCATGTTTGCATGGATGGAGCTGGAACATATTCTTCTTAGCAAAGTATCTCAAGAATGGAAGAAAAAGTATCCAATGTACTCAGCCCTACTATGAAACTAATTTGTAGCTTTCATAGGAAAGCTATAACTCAATTATAACCTAAGAATATGGGGAAAGGGGAAATAGAGGGGAGGAGAGAGAGGAGGATAGGTGGAGGGAGGCTAATTGGTGGGACCACACCTCCAGGGCATCTTACAAGGGCACACGTGAAACTTACTAAATGTAGAATATAAATGTCTTAACACAATAGCTAAGAAAATGCCAGGAAGGCTATGTTTGATGAAAATATTTCAAATTGTATATAAAACCAGCACATTGTACACCATGATTGCATTTATGTACACAGCTAAGATTTAAAAAAAAAAAAAGAAAAAAAAGTGCCTGAGTGAAATTTTAGTCATAGACCCTCAGTCATAAGCAGAAATCTTCTGGTTGCTTCCGTGAAAAGTCTTACTTTCTCAAGATAGACAACTTCCCTTCCTCTTTTCCTTTCTGTCTTCTTCTCTCCTGTAACTTGTGTGTGGTTGAGCGTGAAGCAGCACATCACCTCCCTGGGCACTCCTCTTTTGGTGTTTTATCTGTCTCCTGACTGACTTTGTCTAATTTCAGAGTGTGAGTTTAAGAAAGCGGAAGAGAGGCTTTAGTCCTGGTAATAAGGATGCGTTTGTTTTTACACTCTCTTCACCTCAGCCGTCTTGGCCTGACTTTGATATTACCCCTGCTGACTGCAGTTCTCGACTGCAGCTGTTATTTGTCTACCCTCAGTGGTGTGGGAGCAGGGAGTACATAGAGAAAAAAAAGAAAAAACACAAAGGAAAGTCTCTCCAGATTGCCTGCCCACCTGGCAAATTATAAACGCTCACGTTACCAAGTGTTTCTTTGCCACGCTAGGTCACACTTGCCCTCTTATCCGCAGGGGTTTCTCACACTTATTTCCTGTAATTTCTCAAGTCTATGCACTTTCAATTCCTTTCTGGCATTTCCAGATTTAAGCTGGCAGAGAGACCCACCACACTGGCTTGTTTTGTCATCTTGCCATGAGCCAAAAGTCACAGCTATTTTTCGAAAAATTTCCATTCCCAACTGCTGTTCTGTTTTTCTGTATATTGATAACCAGAAATAAACTTCTTCGCATCTGTTCAGTCTACCTTTTGATTTGAAGTTGCATTTTATAACTTTATGCTTAGGAGTTTAATTCTCAGACAACTCACTGTTTTCTATATATTTGTCCCCTTTGTGTATGGTTAACATAAATAGAAGTCAAACAAGCCAGGTTTGAGGTTGTGTTTGGCATATCTGTAAGGCCTGCAGGTGCTACATAGTAGAATAAATTCACACTCTCCTTCCTTTACTCAAGCATCTCACAGAGTCAGCTGAGGCATAGGACCCACATTTACAATGGAAAATAAAAAGAAAAGATGAATGATTAGATAAGTGACAATATTGGTCAAAAGAAATTTGAAAGATGTGGAGGACAAGATGCAGCTTTTCCTACATGCAATCCATTTAAATGTTTTTATATTGCCCTTAATGAAATTTTAACTTCTTGTGTAGACATAATATTGAGTTAAGCACTTGTGTCCTCTCAGTCTAGGTTAACTGAAATATGTGCCTCTGAGTATCTGACGGTGTGCCTGAAAACCGTTGTGTGCAAAGTGAGGACCTTGGGGTGAACATACAAAACTGTGAGCACCGTGGGTGTGTGTTTCTATTGTCAGATTGTCAGCAGCTATGCAAGAGTGAAATAAGTCTTGATTTTAGACCAAAGGCTACTCAGAGCATAAGTTTATGCTTTCAGGTATATAATAAACAGAAGACCTCTGAGTGAATCCAGGAAACACGGAGGCTAAGGATGCAAGGACTCACCTTGAGATGGAGATTGATGTGGTTGCTCTAAAGCATTTCGGAAGGAAACTTGTAGTTAAATCCTATGTTGTAGAGAAGCATTTCCTTGCATGTGGGGGAATCAAGCAGGGGTTCACAGTAGGACTAAGTTTAAAGATCTTAGTGGTTTGATTAAAATATTTTTCAAGGTACTACAGCTTATCATCTACATTCTTGAAATTTTAAGTGTGTGTTCCAAAAAAAAAAAAAATGCAATTGCAGTTTATCTCAATATCCCAAAAGGGAACAGAGAACCTTCTCTCTAAAGTCACATAAATAAAAATGGAGAACAATTTGAATCAATGTATTACTGACTATTACAGTGTCTCAGATAATGAGCTGTTAAGTCAGAGACATAGATTTGCATCTTCTTTGTCACTTAAAGGCCTGTGACCTTGGGAAAGTTACTGAACCTATTGAAAATCAGCACCATATGTAAAATGGTAGTGGCTGTAGCTTGTTCATTAGCAAGTTGTGTAATTCCTTTGTATTCAGGTTCTCTGGAGAAACAGAACTAACAGGATAAACATCCTACTTTCAGGGGCAGCGCCTGTGGCTCAAGGAGTAGGGTGCCAGCGCCCCCATACTGGGGGTGGCAGGTTCAAGCCCACCCCTGGCCAAAACTGCAAAAAAATAAATAAACAAATAAATAAAATCACCCACAAAAAAAAACCCAAAAAACAAAAACAAACAAACAAAAATCCTACTTACAGCTATATATGTGTCTATTTATTAATATATATATACTTATAATTATGTATTAATCATCTGCCATCTACATATCTATCTGTATAGAGGAGATATTAATAATTATTTTAAGGAATTTGTCAATGGGGCTGACAAATTCAAAATCTGTAGGGCAGACTGGAGACTTAGGTAAGAGCTGCTATAGTCTTAATTCTGAATTTTTCAAGGCATCAGGTGGTGGTCCAAGCAGAGTTTCTATGTTGCAGTCTTAAGAAGAATTCCTTCTGAGGATCTATTTAATTCCTTTCCCCTGGTATTTGGTGGTTTGCTGCCAAGATTTGGGGTGTCCTGGCTTGTAGATCTCAGCCTTCACCTTCATGTCAGATGCCCTGGATACTTGTCTCCATATCCAAATTTTCTCTTGTCATGTGAGAATAAGTCCCATCTTTATGACCTCATCTTCTCTGATGACAACTACAACAGCTCTATTTCCAAATAAGGTGGCAGCTGAGATACTGAGGGTCAGGAATTCAACAGATGAATTTGGAGGACCCACAATTCAACCCCTAATATCCTTGTAATGGAGAGTGCTTAGTAAATGAGAGGTATCATTTTCATACGTGAACACTGAAAAGAGTATACAAATAGTGTAAGAGCTAAGCTAATTCAAAGACAGGACATTAATTTTTCCCCTTTTATGACATCAATAAACAGAAGCACAGGCTACAGTCTGCCGTGTCTGTACTGTGCATGCTGAAGGAACACCTTTATAAACAACAAGTTGTATGGGCTGTAGGTGCAGTTATTGATAAATTGAAGGAAACAGAGAAATTTGAGGAAAAGAAAATAGCTATAGATTTGCAGAATATTTTTGCTTTTCCTCAACCCATGAGTTCACGGGTTTATAGTTTCACTCCAGAGGATAAATCAATTTTGAAAGTCTTCAGAAGCATATCCTGAAAGATATTGGTTTGATTGAAAACTCAAGAAGAGAAAGTATGGATTTTCTCATGCAGAGAAAAAGTACCAGTGGGAAGGAAAGGGGAGCAGCGGAAGTTTTTGAGAGGATTGTATTCCTTGTAAAGGAATTCTAGCATTATGTTATTGATTGTGGTGATTTCTGGCAGGAATTAACAAATTTTCTCTATGCTTAAATTAAATAAGTAAATACTCCATGATACAACACAGTTATATCAAATTTTGTTTAAAACTGTGTTCTTTCTCTTCATCTTTCCTGTTTGCATTTTGTAACCAGTCTGCCCAAACCTAACATGCCACAACCATAGTTTGGAGAACCCTGGTTTTCTCTCTTATTACTTAAAAGATCCATTCTTTGGTCAATTTCACACTTGTATCTTAGTTTTTCCCTTCCCTTTGATGAATATAAACTGAGTGAATATGTATTGAGATTAATACCATTACTGCCTTTTCCATCTTCAGTTTATTCCCACTTCCAACCTATTTTCCATTGCATGCCAGTTAATCTCAAAGTTTGATTCTGTCCATTCATTCTTCTGCATATGGAAAGCTTTGAATAACTTTCTATTATTCATTAATTCCCCACATATCAATATGCCATTTCTTGGTGGTAGACTTCTAACTGGCTGCAAATCCTCCTCCTTCTTATCTTCACACCTTTTTAAATGTGATTTTGTAGCTCTATACATCAAATTGTAAATACTACTCCACCTCCAGATTTTCTTTGTCAACTAGAAAGTTCTGTAAATGCCAGTTTGCCAATTTGAAATCCCAGCCTCAAGAGATCTTTTGAGCTTTCTGTATTCTGCTTCTGAACTCTCTGTATCCTGACATCACCTTTTGAATAACCCTATTAGGTGATGAGAAACATCTGGCTCAGTCATTTCTACCAACACAGCTGACAGCTGACTTAGCACTAGACATGTGAGGGAGGCTGTCCTAGACCAGCCAGTGCCAACCCACTTACCAGTTGGCCGGAGATACATGTGTGAACCCAGCCTGGGTCAGCAGAATCACCTAGATCAACAGGACCATCTTGCTGAGACAGAGACTCATATATAATAACAGATGCTTGTAATTGAAAGCACGAAGTTTTAAGGTGATTTATTTATGCATCAATAAATAACAGATACATAGCCCTTTAGATCTGAACTCTGTATAACATCTCCATTCTCCCTTACACTTGGAATGTTTTCCCTATCTCAGTCATAGCTATTGAAATCCATTCTTCCAAGCTGATTAACAAATCTGCTACTTAATTACCAGAGCGTCTAACTACTAGAATTCCTGTCAGATCCTGATTGATAGTGAATGCTGTTTTTAAGTCTTGCAAGATATTTTTTCTGATCTCCATTATAATCCAATGCATATTTACCTTGAGTCTTTTTCACCCGACTTAACATAAATCTATTTCAAAGAAGCTAACATAATATTTTGTAGATTTAATAAGCTAGGTGAATAACACAGGTCTTACAGAACTGTAAGATAACCAAATGGGATTTGTAGAGAATGAATATAAGCAAGTAACAAAAAGGATGTTCCTGCTTTCTCTTAGATATAGTCTAAAAAAAAAAAAATTGCTAGACTTTCAAGAGGATAAAGATTATCCTAGAATCATAGCTGATTTCCAGAAATAGAATACAGTAAAATCAAGTCTTCTAAGGGGTCTTCTTCTAATATGACATATGTTCACAAATGTTAAAAATAGATAGATAGATGTAGTAGAGCAGAATGTGTTCATTATTTGTCAATACGTAACTATATTTTGAACACTTGAATCTTGCAATCATAAACTATTGACTTCAAATTATATTAGGTCTAATGTAATTTGATCCTCTAACATTTATTTATAAGAAGGATGAATTCTACAACACAAAGATTTGAGAAAAAAAACAAAATTATATTGAACATAGAGTAACACCTGTAAATCAATTTGATATTAAGAATAAGAAGTATTTAAAGTATAAGAAAAGATTCATTTCTAGCCATTTTTTGATGCTGTTACTGAATTTATACTTTGAGAGGGATGTTTACTTTTGGTGACCTGGAAATCAACCTTATATGCATGAGGCTCAGTATTTTCATTATAAGTCAATAAGAAATATAGTGACCATGGCATATTTCTGAGAATTTGAAACAGTAGATATTGTATAAACTTTTGGAACCCATGCAAAATGAATTCAGTGTGAATCATTGTGAATGCTTTGAAGGCCTTTGTGTGTTTATTGCTTATAATTTGTAAGCATACTTTTAAACTAGAATGATATAAGCTATAATGAACTTAGTACCTTTTAAGATTTACTTTTCTCTGTAGAATTTTTTCATTGATGTGTTTGTCTTATTACTCATGTGGCATGTAATATTAATTGATTCTTTTATTCAGAAAACAAGTATTGAGAAAGACATCTAAACAAGATGCTGTATGAAGCTCTAGGATGTTAGCTCTAGGATTTTAGTTCTTATATTATAGCTCGGGGGAGACAAACATTAAACAAGTAAACAAAAAATCTACTGTGCAAAATGAGCAATGAATAAAGAAATAATGAGAAACAAAATAAAGAGAATGCTGGGGTGCTGCTATCAGAGCAGGAACCATGATGGAAATGCTAAAGAGCCCCAGAGAAGGAAGGGTGGATGTTCAAAAACAAGCAGATTCAGTATATACAGATATGAGAAGAAGCCTAGGTAAAGAAAAAATGCGTTAGGTGATGACGTTAGAGAAATGAGAATAGTGCCAAATATTGTAGGACTTCGCAGAACATTATGCGAAACTTGGCATCTATTTTAAGTGCCGTGGGAAGACATTTGATTGTTCGATCAGAGGAGTACTATGGGGGCAAGGATGAAAGAAAGAAAATTAATTAGGGGACATTTTTGCAAGGGCTAAATGCAACTCAAATATGTGTATAGGAGCAATCAATGTGGTGGAACATGGTTGATTGTCGATATGTTTTGAAGATAAATGTAACAGCATTTGCTAATGATTTGGCTGGAGATGGTAAACTACTCAGGAATAATTTGATAGTATTTGTCCATAATGACTGGTAGATCAAATTGGCATTTATAAATTTGGAAAATGTGACAAGGAAATTGCTGTTGCTTATGGTAAGTTTGAAATACCTATTAGAAATCCAAAGGACAATGACAAATGTAGAGAATGCCTGGTTTTCAGAGAAGTTGTCCAGGCTACACATACGTATAACATATAGGTGAAAGCCAGGAAACTAGTTTGGGGTCTCCAAGGGTGTGAGCACAGTCAAAGAGGCTGGAGCTCCTAAGACTGGGCACTGATTCACAGCAAAGTTCAGAGGTCGAGGAGATGAGAGGCAAATCGGTGTGTGTGGCAGCTGAGTTAGTAAAACCAGTGTGGTGGAAGGAGAACCGAAGCTCACAGGTGTCACAGAAACTTACTTAAAGGGAAAAAGATGATCAGGAAGTAGTTAATAACTTCATCAAAATCCCAACAGGCTTTTATCTCTTTAATTTCTTTAAGTTTTCCTCTGCCTACCACCCTTGTTTTTGATTTGCTTAACGTTTTCTAGTTCAAAACAAATTCATGCTCTCTGTAGAAAACTTGGAAAAAAAAGGAAAAGGAAGGAAGTCATGGGGATAAGGAAAGAAGAGGGGAAAGGTGAAAAAATGGCAAAGGACAGAAGGGCAGCCCACTGTCAGCTGATTCTGTTAATTGCAGGTGTTAACTGCACCCTTTTTCATAGAGGTAACTGAAATAATACAAAGTCTATAATGTTGAAGTAAATTTAAAAATGTTAAATTCACTATTATATTTTGAGCATTTTTTTCATGGCACTATTAATAATAACTTAAATTTCCATAATAAGATGCTTCAAATATTTTTAATGATTTCACTATTTTGAACCCATTATTTTATATTTAACTATTTTTCTTTTTAAAAACAGACATATTTTTGGTAATTCATTTGTACTTTATCTATATTTATGATTTTTAAGATAGATTCCCATAAATCTTTTAAAACCTGAAATGGAACTATTGCACTAAAGAATATAAGCATAGCTAGGCTTGTAATAAGTATTGCCAGATCAGCTGTGTATAGAATATAAATTGCATTGTCTTTGACATAACTTAGCTACTTTAAATATATAACATATGAAAAATATAGTAATATATTTATTTAAGGACATTGATAGCTAAAAAATATTTTTTGTATATACTTAAATGTGTTCAATTTCTAAATGAGTTTATTTTTTCCCATAAGGAAATAATTTTTACTTCTGCTGTGTCTGCAATTTGCTTTCACTTACTCATTGTTTGTTTTTTCCACTGGAATTTCATTTTTATAAAAACATTATTTTGTAAATTCACCTGTGGCTCAAAGTGGTAGGGTGCTGATCCCATATGCTGAAGGTGGCAGGTTCATACCCAGCCCCGGCCAAAACCCACAAAAAAAAACATTATTTTGTAAATTCTTTCTCTTTTAATAATGGTACTTTGAATAATCTGAACTCTAAAAATTTCACTAACCTGTTGTTTGTTTCTCCTTTGTTTTGGGTATTTTATAGTTTTCTTTTCTTTACTTATTTTTCTCTTAAATTTGATTATATATTCAACCAAGTCTTTTCTTCTGTGTGTAGATAATATAAATTCTCACTAATATTTTAACAATTAAAAAAACGCTATTTTAAAGTTAACTACTTAATTTACCTGAAAGTCATTCTGTTACATGGTGTAATATGAAAATAATTTTATTTTTTTAAATACTTAAACTTAGGTTTCAAAATTATTTACTGAAAAAGTTTTTTTGTACCACTTTTTCTATTTTATAAAATATATTTATTTGTATTAACATTAAAATACAGACCAGAGTTTGTTTCTGTATTTTAGCTCTTCTCTTGCTAACTGCCTATCTTTTCTTAATTCAACAACATAACTACTTTTAATTATTACATTATTATAATACTCCCATATCTTTTTTTTTTTTTTTTGTGGTTATTGGCCGGGGCTAGGTTTGAACCCGCCACCTCCGGCATATGGGACCGGCGCCCTACTCCTTGAGCCACAGGCGCCACCCAATACTCCCATATCTTATGGAACTGGCTCTCCTGTATCACTTATCTTCCAGTATCCTGGAGTTTTAAAGGTCCTGTTGGAATCCTTCCAGATAAACATTTTTAGAGTTTTTTTTTTTGCAGTTTTTGGCCAGAGCCAAGTTTGAACCCGCCACCTCCAGTATAGGGGGCTGGCGCCCTACTCCTTTGAGCCACAGGCACCGCCCTCTAGCTAAATTTTTTGGCACATGTCAATATGAATGAGATATTTTAGAATTAACTCAAATTTAGCAGGAAAATATAAAAATGTTAGCTATATCTTAAATTATTCAAATTCTTTTTATACTTGCAGTAAAAGGCTTTGAATTTATTCCCATGTTCCACCCATTTCCTCCTGAGGCTATTTGGTGGCAGTTTATTTGGGGCTAGCAGCTATAATTTGGGCTTTCTTTATACAGCATGTATGCCTGGTTATTGCAAGAATACAGGATCATTTTATTTCATTTTCAAATTTTATTTCACTAGGAAGGATACTGTTGTGAGATTAATCCCAACAGGACTGAATACTTGCAGGATGGATAGCAACTAAGGCAAAATGCTATTTTCAAATTATCCTCACTGTCTTCCTCTTATGGACTTAAGGGTAGAAGGGAGCATTTATTTTTAAGGTCTATTCTCCCTTCTTCTGAGGGCAACCAATATTGGAAAGTCTTATATTTATGAATATATGAAGGGAATGTAGAATGTAAGATGGTGTGTAAGTACTGATGTTTGTGGGAGGGGCCTTGATCCCCTGGAGGTTCACCGAAATCACTGACGTGAAGCAAATTAATAGGGAAAAGACTCACAGCTTTATTTAACAGGTGTACGTAGGAGTCTTCAGAATGAAGACCCAATTCCTGATGTGGTCAGAAGACTATGTACCATCTTGATATTACAGAAAGAATGTGGGTTTTAGCTGTAATGGGGAGTTAATAGAATAATTTGAAACGCAGTGGACTAGGAAGAACTATGGGAGCTTGGAGAACTGTTTATGAAAAGGCCAGAAAACTCCAAAGAGTCTGCCAAGAGATTTGTAGAATTGATAAATAAGTTCATCAGAGTCTCGGTTTCCAAAATCAATGTACACAAAGCAGTAGCATTCCTGTATAGCCACAACAATCAAGCTGAGAATCAAATCAAAGTCTCAATACCTGGCACAGTAGCAATAATTAAATAAATAAACAAACAAATGAATAAATAAAATATATTTAACCAAGGAGGTGAAAGACGTCTTCAGAGAGATCACAGAGAATGGAAACAAATAGAAAAATATATCATACTCAAGTGGAAAATCTTAGAAAAAAAGTTTTATAGGATCTTTTAAGAATCTTATCCTAGGGGATTTTCAGGAATACTTAGATTGCAGAGTGGACTTCTTTCAATATATATGATGTTTTCTCATACTAAATTATTTAGATACTAAAACAAAGACATTCACACACACTTACTACTGCCTCCCACTGATATTCATTCCTAGTTTAGAAAATTGAAAATATTATTATAAGTATATTTACCATATAGCCACTTTATAAAGCTATTGTATTACTGCTACTAGTTCTTCAGTTAATTCTCCAAGATTTCTAGATCTATAGCTCTAACATTTGGAAATTATAATCTAATAGCTTTCTTTTTTAGTTTTATTCTCATACCTGTTTCATTGATTCATGAATTAGTCAAAACATCTAAAATCATTTAAAATAACAATAGTGTTTATGGACATCCTTCCTTCATTCCTGGTTTTAATGAATATGTCTTTAGTAAATTACCATTAACTTTCATTTGGTTCTTGATTTGAGGCACTATTTTTATACAACTTAAAACAGTACTGTTTTCATTCCTTATTTTTTTGATTTATTAATATTATTAAAGAACTCAACTGGAGATTATCAATGACATTCAGGATTTTTTGAAATGGTATTTCTTATTTGTCTTATTGACAAGATATTTTAATAGATTTCTATTTAATAAACTATCATTAAGTACCCAGGAAAAATCTTACTTGATTGTGGTGAATTGCACGTATCATTTCACATATATGATGTCACATATCATATGATAATGAAGACTCAATTACAAGAGACTACAGAGCAGAGAAAAGGGGGAAGAGGTTTCATTGCCTCAGAGTGTACTCTAAGGGTCACATTTACATGAATAAGTGAAGTCAATCACTGATAATTTTGATTTTCTTCATTAAAATATTAATATGAATAAGTTTTCTATGTGTCTTTCCATATTCCCCTCACTGTCTGGAAGACATTAAAGCATAATAGCCATGCTCCAAGGAATGAAAGAACTCACCTGAAAATCCTCTGCATTCATGGTTTTTTAAAATGTCCTTCAAGATTAGTAGTTCCTTTAATTTTAGAATCTATTTTAGTTATTTCTATTTTCCAGAAAAGGATATCACAAGAAGGAATATAATGGCAAGTCTAAAATGACAATGTAAATTTATGTGAAATCATCTCAGAAAGGTGATAAGAGCAAAGAAAACTTTTAAAAAATCGACATATTCTTTTGCATATTTATCTATGTTTCTTTCTAATTTCAATAGATTTAGGAGCTCCAAGTGGGCTTTCTGATGTTGTTGTTTATTTGGATTTTTGTTACATGGAAGAAGAGCACATGGGGAAGGTAGGGACTTTAGTGTACCTGTCACCAGGATAGTGTACATTGTACCTGACAGGTACACTTATCCTTCACTTCTCTGCTGCCTCCCACTGTTCTTGGATTTCAATGTTCATTGTCCCCTCTATAAATATATTGACCCCTGTTTACCTCCCACTTATAAGTGAGAAAATATGGTATTTGTTTTTTCATTCTTGAGATCCCTCATTTAAGATAATAGTCTTCGATTGCAGCAAAATGGAATGGAATGGAATCTTGAAAAAGACATTTGTTTCTATGTATGCCACATTTTAAAAATCTACTCATCAGTTAATGTGCACTTAGATTGCTTCCATATCTTTGCAGTTGTGAATTAAGCTGTGATAAACATTCAGACATAGGTGTCTTTTCTGTAATGAGACTTCTTTCCTTTGGGTAGATACCAAACAGTGGAATGGCTGTATCAAATAGTAGGTCTGCATGTAGTTCTTTGAGGAATCTCCATCCTGTTTTCCTACCATACATTTCCATCTACAGTCAAGGATCCCTTTTCACTGCATCCTTGCTAAGATCTATTATTTTTGACTTTTTAAAATGGCTGTTCTCACAGGGGTAAGATTATATCTCATTGTGATTTTAATTTGCATTTCCATGATGATGAGTGATGTCAAACATATTTTCCTATCTGTATTGTTCATTTGCTTATCTTTAAAAAACAATCAGTTCATGTGTTTCACCTACTTCTTAATGGGATTATTTATTTTTTTCTTGCTGATTTGTTTGAGTCCTTGTAGATATTGGATATTGTCTCTTGGTTGGATTTATCGTTCACAAATATTTTCTGCCATCCTACATAAGTTGTCTCTTTATTATTTCCTTTGCTATGTAGTGGTTAACTGTTCAGTTAACTTACGTTGCCTTTATTTATTTTTGTTGTTGCTGTATTTGATTTTGAGATCTTAGTTATAAATTCTTTGTTGAGGCCAATTTCCAGAAGAGCTTCTTCTATGTTTTCGTCTAAAACTTTTTTGGATTTCAGGTACTACATCTACGTCATTAATCCAACTTGAGTAAATTTTTGCATACAGTGAGAGATAAGGATCTCGTTTCATCTTTCTGCATGTACCTACCCAATTTTCTAATCACCATTCATTGAATAAAGTGTCCTTTCCCTAGTGCATGTATTCGTCTGCTTTGTTGAAAATCCGTTGTAGCTCTCTGGCCTTATTTCTGGGTTCTCTATTCTGTTTCATTGGTGTATTTGTCTACTTTTATTCCAGTACCATGCTGTTTTGGTTATGATGGACTTATAGTACAAATTGGAAATCGGGTGATGTGATACCTTCAGATTTGTTCATCTTGTTTAGGATTGCTTTAGCTATATGGAATCTTTTATGGATCCATATGAAGACATTGATATTTTGATGGAAATTGCATTGAATTTATAAATCACTTTAGGCAGCATGGACTTTTAAACAATGAAAATGCTTCCATTTCCCAAGCATGGAATGTTATTCCATTTGTTTGTATCATCCATGATTTCTTTCATCTGAGTTTGTTGGTCTCCTTGTAAAGATGTTTCACCTCTTTAGAAAGTATATCCCTAGTTATTTTGTTTTATTTGAAGCTATTGTAAATATTATTGAGTTCTTGATTTGACTCTCACAGTGACAATTGTTAGTATATAGAAATGCTACTGATATGTGTTCATAAATTTTGTAACCTGAAACTTTGCTGAATTTACTTTTCAATTTCAGAAGTCTTTTTGTGGAAGTTTTAGATATAAGATCATACCAGCAAAGAGAGAGAGTTTCGCTTCCTCATTTCAAATTTGCATGTATTTCACTTCTTTTCCTTGCCTGATTGTTCAGGCTAGGACTTTAAGTACCGTATGTTAAATAGAAGTGGTGACAATGGCCATCTTTTTTGTGTTCTGTTTCTTAGAGGGAAGGCTTCATTTTTTTTCTGCTCGGTGTGATATTAGCTGTATGTTTGTCATATATGCCTTTTATTATTTTGAAATATGTTCTTTCTATGTCTAGTGTTTGAGTGTTTTTATCATAAAGAGGTGTTGAATTTTATCAAATATTTTTTCTGTATTTATTGAGGTGATAGTAAGGTTTTGTTTTTGATTCCATTTGTGGTGAATCACATCTGTTGATTTGCATATGTGGAACTGTCCTTGCACCCCTGGGATGAAGTTCACTTGATCATGGTGAATTATCTTTCTGATCTTCGGATTTGGTTCCATAATATTTTGTTGAGTTTTTTTGCATCTGCGGCCGTGAGCAACATTGGTCTATAGTTTTCTTCATTGTTGTGCCCTTTCTTGGATTTGGTATCAGAATAATACTGGCTTTAAAGGATGAATTAGAGAGGATCCCCCCTTCTTGATGTTATAGAACAGTTTCAGTAGGATAGGCACCAGTTCTTCTTTGTTTCTATTTCTTCCTGACTCAAGCTTGGTAGGTTGTGTGTTACATACATTTATCCATTTCCTTGTCTTTCAAAGCATACTTCCAAAGATTAGTCAATTTTACTTTATTCTATTGACTGCCTACTTTCTGGTTCATTATTTTTTGCAGTTACATTTATTACTTACTTCTTGAATTTAATGTTTAGATTATTTCATTGCTCTTTATCATTTATAAAGTAGTGTAGTTTTAAGGTATGAATTCATTTGTGAATTATTTGGCTGAAAGAATTCATTTGTTCATTTCTTTGGCTAATCTCTTATTACATATTTGATTTGTTCTTTGACTTACTTTCTAAAATCTCTTGATGGCAAGTTTTAAATATTAAACTTTTGTAAGTAATTTCTTTCTTTCTTTTTTTTTTTTTTTTGTAAAGACAGAGTCTCACTTTACTGCCCTCGGTAGAGTGCCGTGGTTTTACACAGCTCACAGCAACCTCCAGCTCTTACCTCAGCCTCTGGAGCAGCTGGGACTACAGGCGCCCGCCACAATGCCAGGCTATTTTTTTGGGGGGGGTTCCAGTTTGGCCGGGGCTGGGTTTGAACCCACCACCCTCGGTATATGGGGCTGGCGCCCTACTCACTGAGCCACAGGTGCCACCCCTTGTAAGTAATTTCTTATTCTGTGTAACTTAAAGTTGACACTGAGTGTACTACATTCAGTATTATTGTTAAACAAGTGTGCCACAAATTAGCATTATATAAACATTATTATTGTTTTCCTTTTGACCTAAAATATTATTCATGTTTTTAAAATGAATAATGAATTCATATTCAGTATATCGTGAATAGAAAATAAAGTTATTTCATTTGTAATGACATTTCACTATGTATCTACCAATTAACTTTATTTTTACCTCAAGTGTATTTTCTCCATTTTGAGTACCTAAACTTAGTCTCTCAAAGAATTCATGTTTCTTTGAACTTTTCTTTATAGGAAAAAATCTTTTTTTAACAAATTTATGTTGTAGCTACATTATATGAAGCAAAAATTATCACTGACACCTTCATTATGGATTATAGTTACAAATATAAATTTACTTTTATCATTTAATATTATATCATACCTGAATTCTATTTTATAGGATGCTATGGGTTGAATTATGTCCTGCTAAAATTCTAATGTTGAATTCCTAACTCCAGTAACTAGGAAAGTTATTTTATTGGGAGACAGGACCATTACAATGCAAGTAGTTAAGATGAGCTCATACTGGAATAATATGGTAGGCACCTAATCTGACAGTTATATTTATAAAGAGGGGAAATTTGACACAGACACACATGCATGGGGATAATGTCATGTGAAAAGGCACAGGAGAAAAATAGCAATTTATATCCTAAGCAATGCCTGAGGCTAGATGCAATGCCTAGAACACAGTCTTCTCTAATATCTTCCAAGGAATCATGATACTGATGGCTCTTTGATTTTGGACTTCTGGCCTCCAAAACTGTGAGATGAAAAATTATTGGTTGTTTTAAGATTGTGGTAATTTTTTAGCACTTTTAGGAATCTAATACATAGGATGATATTTTTGCCTTTGTTGAATTTTGGCTTTGTTGTGTTTTTTACTTCTCTAATAAGAAATATTATAGAATCTTATTTGCAACCTTACTATATTGTACTGACTTAGGTGTTTTCTTTGTAAGTGGTATATGAGGGAATTTTCTTATATAATCTGAGGGACATTAAATGATTTATACTTGTTCTTTTTATATGTTAGTATATATTCCTCGTATGATTTGATATGATTTATTTATATTTTATCACATTAGTTAGTATGAAGTTTGCGTGTATCTTTTGAACTAATTTGACAGTATGTAATGTTTCCTTTAAGCTTACAAAATACACACAATAATAAAATGTCTTTAATTGTGAAAAGTAAAAAGCAAAATGTAAGTTTGACTGTGTTTATTATAACACATTATTTCCCTTATTTTCTCATGATAGGTTCCTAACAACATTACCCTTCTTCCTTGTATTTTTAGACATTTAAAAAAACAGAGCTTAATATCGTTACTGCATTCATACTGTTTTATTTTTGTTATACTTCCAAAGTGCTTTTGTTGCCTTCAATTACATGAATTATTATATGAATTATTCCTAATCAATCATAAAATATATTTTCTTATAGAAATTTTCTAGTCTTTCCATAATTAGGATTTCTCCTATTTATATTCTTAATTTTGACTCTTTTATGGTTGAACTAGAATTCGCTAATCAATATTTTCAGAAAGAATATTTTTTCAGCTCTTGCATGGGTCAGAGTCCGACTATATTTGAATTCCACTAAAACAATGACATTGGCCATGGTTATGGCTGTTCTCAATGCATTCCTATCTCAAAGGTAAATGCATTTACACACATATTAGTACAGCCTTATTCAGTGAGAAAGGAGAAGACATGTTAGGTGACTAATTTTTCCCATAAATATTTACTGACTTCTGACCATGTGCTAGACTGAACATATAGCAGTAAAAATAATAATAAGAATAATCCACAGATATACATATGTGATAATACTGATAATAAGTGAAAAGGAGAAAACTAACTTAGTGAATTAAAATAGCTGTGGAAAGGTTTGTAATTTTAAATAGAGGGTCAGTGAAGCTACAATAGGAGATATCCTTTGAGGAAAAACCCTAAAAGGGCAATGCAGTAACTCATTTGGATATCTGAGGGTAAGGCATGGTGTGTTCAAGAATAGCAAAGAGACAGTGTGGATGGAGCAGAGAGGAAAGAAGGAAGGACGGTAGTCATGTGAAACAAGGCAGAAAGTTTAAGGAAGGGAAAAATTTTAAAGGCTTTTGTGGATCATTAGCTTTTAATCTCCATTGGACGAAATATATAAGAAGATTTTGCAGCAAGAAATTACATGCCTTACTTTCAAATTCACTATATTGAAATTAGACTTTAGGAGGAGTACTCCTAAACAAGGTAAAAGTAGTACTAAACAAGGAAAAAGTAGTACTAAATAAGGTAAAAGATAAGTTAGAATGCTATTAAAATAATCTGATGAGAATATTAAGAACATTAATGGTGCTCTAGACCAGAATAGTAGCTTTGGAGAGGGAGGGAGAGGGGAAGTTCTGAGTGATTGGATATGAAGTTAGATAAAAAGTTTAAGACCGAGGATGAAACCAAACCTCTTGTCTCGAACAACTGGAAGAGGGAATAGCATTTATTGACATGTGGAAAACTAGAAAGAATAAATCAGAGGGAAGAGGGTATGTTTTTTGATATAGGAAATGTTTAGATATGTATTAGGCATCCAGATGGATCTGTGGATTATTCATTTGGACATTTGATTATGAGGGTCAGAAGAGATAAAATTTAACACCACAAAGGGCGCAAATTTAAATTAAAGATGAAAGAATTTTGAACACTCACCAAGCACAATATATATCGTAAGTGGAAGAGACTGGAAGCATCATCAAAGAGATTAGGGATAAGAGGCAAGTGAAGAGGATGAAAACCAGGAGGAAGTGAGGTCTTGAAAGCTAAATAGAAGAAAAGATCATTAAAGGAGTTGCAAGTGGCCAACAATTGAAAGCTGTTTCTAAGTCAAGTCAGAAAAGTACCTGGAATCAATATTGAATTTAGCAAAGTGGAGGTCATTGTTGACCATAACAGGAGCAGTTTTGTGGATACATGGGAGAAAAATGACTTATTAGAGAGGTTTCATGTAAGAATAGGAAAGAAATTTGAGATCAACTATTAGAAAGTTCTACCTTTACCATATTGAGTAACAGAGAACTAGAGCAGTAATGGGCAGTGATGTGAACTCAAAATAGATTTATTATATTTTAAATATTTGAAAATCAGCATCATAATTATATGCTGATGGGAATGACCTACTAGAGGAAATGTGTAGCATGCTGAATAAAAAGAGGAGGAGAAAGTCTTAAACAATGTCCTGGGTGGTTGGCAGGTATGAGAACAAGGGCCCAAGCAGACTGTCATTAGCTAGAAGCACAGACATTTCAGCAAAAGGAAAAGAAAAGGACAGAGAGTATACATTCACAGCTGTATGTCAGCAAGGAGTATGATGTGATTCTTCAACAAAAGCAGAAACTAGATATTTAGATTTTTTTTCTTTTTTTTTATTAAATCAACTATATACATTGATATGATCATGGGGCATCATACACTCGCTTCATAGACCATTTTTTTAATTTTAATTTTATTTTATTTTTTGTTTAATCATAGCTGTGTACATTAATATGATCATGGGGCACCATACACTTGTTTCATAGAATATTTGACACATTTTCATCTCATTAGTTGACATAGCCCTCCTGGCATTTGCCTAGTTACTTTGCCAAGACATTTACATTCCACATTTGCCAAGGCTCACATGTACCCTTGTAAAATGCACCACAGGTGTGATCCTTTCAATCCCCCTCCGTCTACCCACCTCCCACCTCCCTCCCCACACTTTCCCCCTTCCCCCTGTTCTTAGGTTGTAACTTGGTTATAGCTTTCATGTGAAGGTCCTAAGTTAGTTTCATAATAAGGGTGAATACATTGGATATTTTTTCTTCCATTCTTGAGACACTTTACCGAGAAGAATATGTTCCAGCTCCATCCATGTAAACATGAAAGAGCTAAAGTCTCCATCTTTCTTCAAGGCTGCATAGTATTCCATGGTGTACATATACCACAATTTGTTAATCCATTCGTGGATCGATGGGCACTTGGGTTTCTTCCATGACTTAGCAATTATGAATAGGGCTGCAATAAAGATTCTGGTACAAATATCTTTGTTATGATGTGGTTTTTGGTCTTCTGGGTATATGCCCAGCACAGGAATTACAGGATTGAATGGCAGATCTATTTTTAGATCTCTAAGTGCACTCCATATATCTTTCCAAAAGGAATGTATTAGTTTGCATTCCCACCAGCAGTGCAAAAGTGTTCCCTTTTCTCCACATCCATGCAACATCTCTGGTCTTGAGATTTTGTGATATAGGCTAGTCTCACTGGAGTTAGATGATATCTCAAAGTAGTTTTGATTTGCATTTCTCTGATGATTAAAGATGATGAGCATTTTTTCATATGTCTGAAGGCCGCTCGCCTGTCCTCAAACTATGGCCCGCGGGCCATATACGGCGGTGTGATTGTATTGTTCCCATTTTGTTTTTTACTTCAAAATAAGACATGTGCAGTGTGCATAGGAATTTGTTCATAGTTTTTTTTTTAAAATTATAGTCTGGCCCTCCAATGGTCTGAGGGACAGAGAACTGGCCCCCTGTTTAAAAAGTTTGAAGACCCCTGACAGTGACCCCAGCAGGGAGGAACCCCAGATATTTTGAGAGCTTCAGACATCCTCATTTTGGTAAAAGAATAACAACGTGTGCCAAGATTCTCTTCCCATACTCCAACTCAAACAACAATGCAGAATCATATACGAGAATCCAATTTTTTAAATTAAGGTAGACATTAAAAAGAAACTTATGGGTGGTAGGCCTGTGGCTCAAAGGAGTAGGGTGCAGGCCCCATATACCCCGGAAGTGGCAGGTTCAAACCCGGCCCTGGCCAAAAACAGCAAAAAAAAAAAAAAAAAAGAAAAAGAAAGAAAGAAATTTACAAAAAATAAAAACAATGTCACTTTATTACTAAATTTTAGTTTTGAAAAATATTTATTCTTCTAAAATATGTTAATTAAGGTAATGTATAATGCATTTACTACTCTTATTTTAGAATGAATTAATGCACAAATACTTCAGAAGTTTCCCCACTGAATACACTAGAAGAAGCCACTTCTAAATATGCCTCTCTAGTATAAAAACTATTGTGAGCTGATTATTTTGAGAAACTACAGATTCAGCAGAAATTATGAAAACATCAGGAAAATTTACAGCTAAAATAAACTCTCTGTACTAGGAAGAGAAGAATGACTCTTCAGGACTTATCAAAGGAGAAGACACTGATTTAAATCTGCATGACAAACTTTACCCTTTTTTTATCCTGCCTTTCCTGGACATCACCCCCACTGGCCTTGTCCACATCCTTCTATGTTTGTTTCAGTAGATGATGGTATTTAAGCCCAGAATCAAAGGCTCTTGTCTGAAATTTGCTCATTTGCCTATGTATCTTCCATGATGCATGAGGTACACATGGTCTTGAAATTCCATATATTTTTCTCTTTTAATCTTTTGTTTGTTATAGGGAGTTTTAGCAAAGAACTAAAAAAGGGTAGAGAAAAAGTTACTTTTCCTTCCAGCACCATTTTAATACATAATATAACTCATTTTATCGATATCACTGACATTCAAAAATGTTCCTCAATATTTTCAATCATCTTTTAAGAAAGTTAAGAGACCTTTAATTTAAAAAAAAAAAAGTTTAACAAGCAGTATGTTAAGAAGGTAAACTTAGGTCATTTCAAAGATTTTTGCCATCTTTTCTATAGCTTTTATTGCTGGTCTGATTTAATTTATCACATAGTTTCTCCATGATGTTCTCCAAGTGAACTTTTCACAGTTCGTAGAACTGCCTCTCAACATCTGCCTCACCCTCACCATGTCCACATAAATAGAAAGCACACTCATTTCTTATTTTCTCTTTTCCTTTGTTGTTAGAATTAAGGAATGATTGTCTTCCTGAAATAGAGAAATAGCTGGTGACATCTTTGGATGAGACTCTGGAGATACCATCTTTGAGAATACACATTTATATATTTCCTAAGAAGCAAAAACCCAGGCAAGGCACTCAATCCCGAATAATAAAGTTTTTTTTTTTTTTTTTTTTAGGCACCCTTATTCAGACTTCTCATTGTCTTCGTGGACCTCACTTTTTTTTTTCATCAGCTTTGTATGATTAGATATTGAATTATACTATTGATTCTTATTCTGGTGACATAGTGTTAAATTTAATACCACAGAGATATAACTGATCTTTGCTTGTGGACATTCAACCACTTGACAGCTTTGCATCTATTGCAGCAATTTGCATTACCTAAATATGTGTGTTATTTTAATTCTCCTCTTAATTCATTTTAACATCTTATTGGTTTCCTAATTAGTAAATGAGTTAATAAAGTTGTTGACAAGTACTTACTATTTATTTCTATGCGTGTCACAATTTATATTTTTTGGAAATTATTCCCTAATAATATTGTCCCCAAACATTTTAAATTTATTTCCAATCAGTCAAAAATATAATACGTATTTTAAATGACACAGAAAAGACCAGTGGTTCTCAGATATTCAATAATCATTATATTTTCTCTGCCCACAGTTTGAAGCTCAACATACAATTATACTTTGGATGAAGAGGAAAGTTGGTAGAAAGACAAGGGTAAATTTTAAATTAAAACATTCAAAATCAAGCAAAACTTATTTTCTATGGCATCACTTCAGGCAAGGATATAAAGAGCGAAAAATTTTTAAAAAGCCCAAACTTTAAAAATATATTGTTTAATGAAATAAGTTTAGATTTGTGAAAGCTTAATACATCATCTTTGTTTTTTCTTACTTCACTCTATACATGTGGCAAATTTATCTATTGGGCACAGATCAAATCTAGAGAAATTGAGATTCAACAAGACACTTAGGTGGCTGAGGCTTTTGCTGAATTGCTTAAGTTGACTCTCCGCATATAAATGTATTAGCAGATTCACACTGCATTGCAATTATCATTCTCCTCCAGGAGACAGCGAGTTTCAGAAGGCTATTTGTTAGAAACTACTACCTGTAAAAACAAAATCTCTTTACCCTATCATCCTTTCAATAGTCAGAGACCTGGCTGCCTACTTATATTGAACTTTCAGTCCACCTTGCCAGTAGAGTTTCCATGTTTGTTAAGTTCCACACATGAAATGTAAGCATACATAAAGTGTGTACTTCACGTGTGGTCCCTTAAGAGAGTGGGAAGGCTTCTTCCATGCTCTCTTTTTACCTTCCAATAGCTACAACTCTGATGTGGTAGTTACCTAACTGTGACTATATAATTGAGAATGGCGAAAAAAGATTAAAAGAATCTGGGTTTCCAGAGTGTGGAACAGAGCTATCTACTAAGTTAGAATCGTTATGTGGCAGAGAAATCACCTTTCATCTTCTTTATGCTCTTTAAGTTGGCTGCATGTATTATAAGAGCCTAAACTAAGGTCAAACAATAAAAAATAAAATTGTTTGTTTATAAGGCTGGATAATTAAATGTGAGAACTCATCCTAGAAAAAGTGCTACATACCTCATTACTGAATTTCACCAGTCATCTTTGACTTACTCCTCTTGGGAAGCCAGGCACTGACTCCAGCACCTCGTTCACCCTTTAAAGTAATTTTGGGTCTCTTTTTCTGGAATGTCATCAAAACTGCCATCGTATGAGGTCTGGCAATTAAGTTTTCAAACTCATCCTAGAAGAAGTGCTACATGCCTAATGGCCGAACATCACTATGGTCACGTTAGGGGAAGAGTACTCCCCTTTACCATCTGGTGACTGTAATGACACTCAGCATTGAGGTATGTAGCACTTTTTCTAGGATGAGTTCATGAACTTAATTTTCCAAACTTGCATTCATCCTACTATATTGGGGTTTGGAAGGGTAACTGCCACATAAAAATATACAAAAAAATGCTTCTCAAATTAATAAGTAAATGAAGAAATATTGAGTCATATTCACCTGAGAAATACATCGGCATATTTAAGAGTGATTCTCACTCAATTATAATACAATAACTACCACAGGTGACATTTGATATAAAGCTGAACATGGGCTTTACATATGCTGAATAATGTAATTATTACCTAGGATTTAGATATTATGATATGAAAACATCCATTTACAAATGTGAAAACTGAGGCTAAGAAGTTATGTGACTTTTCAAGTTTGAACAGACATTTGTGGTAAATGCAGAGGTTGATTAATAATACCATTAGAAGGGATAAGACCTAGTATTCAATAAACAAGTATGATGATTATAGTGAATCTATTGTACACTTCAAAATAGCTAGAGGTGATTAATTTAGAAGTTCTTAGTATAAAGAAAGATAAATATTTAAACTGATGGATATACCATTATTTTTATTTGATTGCTACACATGAAATCAATGTATGAAAATATCACATGTACCCTGAAGATATATACATTTGTTATGTATCAATGAAGAAAAAATTGGATTTAAACCACACTATATTAATATTAATTCATTCAGGGAATAGGCAGAGTATTATTATTGGTGAAAATAGTTGTTTATTTTTAACAAAAGGATTTAGATAAAAGTTCAATAAATCCTAATGGCTGTTTCTCTTCATAGCTACATTTTTATTTATTTTGTTTTTAAAAAATTTTTATTAAATCATAGCTATGTACAATAATGCAATTATGGAGTACAATGTGCTGGTTTTATATACAATTCGAAATACTTTCATGAAACTGGTTAACATAGTCTTCACCACATTTTCTTAGTTATTCTGTCAAGACAGTTATATTTTACACTTAGTAGATTTAACATGTACCCTTTTAAAATGCACCATAGGTGTGGTCCCACCAATTACCCTCCCTCCACCCATTCTTTCCCCACCCCTCCCCTCCCCCTCCTCTTTCCCCTTCATCTTGGGCTGCAGTTGGGTTATAGCTTTCATATGGATGTGTGGGTGTTTATAAATTGGTTTCATAGTAGGGCTGAGTACATTGGATACTTTTTCTTCCATTCTTGAGAAGAATATGTTATATCATCTAACTCTAGTAATATTAATCCACATCACAAAATCCCAAAACCAGAGATGTTGGCGTAGATCAATTGCCGGACCTCATATGATGGTGGAGAAAAGGGAACCCTTCTGCGCTGCTGGCGGGAATGCAAACTAAAATGTTCCTTTTGGAAAGATGTTTGGAGAACACTTAACGATCTAAAAATAGACCTGCCATTCAATCCTTCAATTCTTCTATTAGGTATATATCCAGAAGACCAAAAATCACATTATAATAAAGGTATTTGTACCAGAATGTTTATTGCAGCCCAGTTCATAATTGCTAAGTCATGGAAGAAGCCCAAGTGCCCATCAACCCATGAATGGATTAATTAATTGTGATGTATGTACACCATGGAATGTTATGCAGCCTTAAAAAAGATGGAAACTTTACCTCTTTTATGTTTACATGGATGGAGCTGGAACATAGCTACATTTTTAAAGAAAAATAACTTGTTTTTATGACTTTTGCAATTCAACTTGCTAACAATTTCATAAGTTCAACCCCACCCCCACCTCATCTTCTGCAAACTATAATTTCAAACCCACAGCACAATGTACAAATAAAGTACTTTCTTATGAAAATGGTTGAATCACTTCCTTAAATAATGTTTAATATGAAAGAATATTTGAACTTCAAAAATAAAGTAGAACCTTCTTTGCTGACCACCTCCTTAAATTACCCTGATTTTCACAGACTGGACATGCACCACACATACATGTCAGCAGGCCTAGTTCCTTATGTTGACCACCTCTGTATGTTGACCAGTTGGTTACAATCACTTTGGTGTTCCACTTACAGAGGTTCTGCTGTATATTGGCTACCCATATATAGTGAACATCTTAATGGGGCTTGATTCTCTTATTTCTGTAACTGAACTATTCTGAACCATCACAATAATTACCTTCTCTTACCACTTAAATCTTTGGATAATGGTAGTCTTTGCTCCAAACCTTATTGGTAATAAATACCTAAACCGATCTGTTCCTTAATGACACAAAGCATGGCTCTTTCACTAATTTATAAGGGAAATAAAAAGTAAATACTCATTAAAGTCAGATACTATCTATTTGGCATGGGTTATAATACATTGTTTTCATGATATTTGGTCTAGATGAGTCATATTCCTTTGTGAGTTTATCTTGTTTCATTCATGGACAAAATTATTTCTTTCCTCACATGTGCCCAAAATGGTACAGCATGCTATGAAATAACTTTTAATTGTTTTTCCTAGATAATCATTATCTTTACACACTACTTTCATCATGGCAACATTTATTTGCATATATTAACTCTCCACACAAAAGCTTAGGAACATGATTTGAGTATTTTCCATTTAAATTGCAGTTACAGCCTGATTTACAAGCCAGTAAGAACGTCTTCAACCATACGTGTATACAATGAGAAAAAAAATAAAAATATATATAAGTATTACTCCCAGCACTGCAGAGCTTGTGAGACTTCTAGGTTATTATTGGCTTTAATTATCACTCCCATAAGTTGCAATATTCTATACTTTTGGTAAAGCAGAACTCTACAGAGTGTGAAATCCTTCCCTGCTTTTGAAAATATCCAAAGAAATGAACTGAATCACTTCCAATCTGCTGTAACAACCGAACACCCACTGATAAGTATAAGCAAGAGGCAAATTTATCATCACCAATAGAAAATAGGCTTTTTGAAAGTGAGATTTGAGACATCTAGCCAGCTGCTTACTACCAGCAGTGATCAGCAAAACCAAATTCACTTTCATTTAAACTCACAGGCATTTTAATTTCCCTGATTGATACTCAAGTAAGTAAATAAGCACTGTTTTTTTTTTTAAGGTTTCTACTTTATTTATGGCTATTAAATTTAAACACTGAAATATCAAGATAAATAGTTCTCTTGGTTATAACTATTAATTTCCAGTCCTACTCCCCTTTACAATGTCTGCTTTTTTGTCTGTCAGAATCTTCAAGTACAAATCAGACCTGAGGATTTTTATTTTATTTTATTTTTTTATTAAATCATAACTGTATACATTGATATGATCATGGGGCATCATACACTCGCTTCATAAACCATCTGACACATTTTTATCACAGTGGTTAACATAGCCTTTCCGGCGTTATCTCAGTTACTGTGCCAAAACATTTACATTCTACATTTACCAAGTTTCGCAAATACCCCTGTAAGATGCACCACAGGTGTGATCCCACCGATCCCCCTCCCTCTACCCACCCACCCCCCTTTCCCACTTCCCCCTATTGTTAAGTTGTAGCTGGGTTATAGCTTTCATGTGAGAGTCCCAAATTAGTTTCATAGACCTGAGGATTTTGAATAGGCTCTATCTAGTTAGTTTCTCTTCCGGAGGCCTAACCCACACAATCCCAATTTCTTTGTTTCTTAAGGTAAGGCTTATATAAACATGCAGCATCAAGACATGTGCTACTCAGACTGAAATAAGTTCACAGTGATTCATTTCTCAATATTACCTGAAGGTTTCAGCAAGTCTTGTGGCCCCCGTGCCAAGACCACAATGAATTCCCTTCTAGCACCATGCTCTGAATTTCATATCTAAGAGGAAAGCGACTATGCAAGAGAAACCATAGAAGAAAGTGAAATAACTATATGTAAGAGTTTTCAGACATTTGCCAGATCCTCTTACTCTTTTAGTTATCTAAATAACCTATCAATTTTAGGAAAACTAAAAGGGAGAAAAATTCTAAATTTCTTGAAGTGAGAACTTTTGAAGAAAGTTCACTTTCAAAATACATTGTACATAGCTAGTTGGCCTGGAAATCATTAGGGACATAAGACATAAGATTTTCCCACATATTTTAATGTTTTTTGAAAGCTTAGAAAGTTTCATCTGACATGGTGTTTTCATTTCTAAATGCAACAGCTATGACTGACTTATTATTACATTAAAAATTCTGCAATTGCTTGCAACATAGCAGGTAGCCAGTGGTGTGGTGAAAATGTATGAACACACACCTGTCATTTGCTGATGTTCAATGCTACTTTTCTTGTATGTGCCTTCAGTTTTTAAATCTTGTAGTTCTTGAAATTATAGGTATGAAAACCAAAGGTAAATCAAATCAGAGAACAAAAATAACTGTGAAATCAGTTTCTTTTGGTCTGGCTGTCTTGTTTCTACTGCTGCTGAAATGGGAAAACTTGTAGTGGTTTTGTAAGTGGTAGAGGAGCCCTGATATTAGGAAATAGGCGATTTTAAAGCTTTACTCTTTACAACTGTTTTTTAAAATTGTCATCTTCTGAAGTTTGTGGACTTTGTTATAGGGAACATCAGCCATCATAATACTTATGTTGAACTCTACACATTTTAATTACATGGCTATTCATAAATATAACTTTAATGATCATGTAGACTCCATACAATTTCCTTTTCTCATCTTTATATGTTTGAATACACTTTTCTAACATAGGATATGTTACAGCTTAGTATTGCATGTAAATAGAGAATGTCTGCATTTCTGAGGGAAGGTAGAATTTCAAGGAAAAGAAAATTGAAAACATAGTTAAATGACACTAAAGGGAACCATTTTGCTTGAAATAAGTACATCAAGTGAATATATTGAGTATTTCCATAATTTAAACTGAACCTTTTCTATTTCTGAAAATAATTCAATCATATGTCAGTTCAAGATTTGTAATTCAATGTCACAAACACTTCAGAACAGGTAATCCCCCTTTTGCCACCATTCTGAGCCATGTTCTACTAATGGAAGGTACCTCTGTTCTTACCATGTAAGATTAAACATGGAAATATTCTCCACGTATGTCACCTTAGGTAGCCTGGAGATTTGCCATTTGTGCTATGATGATCAGAGTCAGAGCCAATTTCCCTCAATCCATATTTTTTCAGGCGGGAGAGCATTAGTCAGGAGCAGTCAAAATGACAAGGCTCTGAGAATATGAACAGAATGAACATCCAGCAAAGAAGTTTAAAGAATACAACTGCAATAAAAACTGGTAATGGAAAAATCTGCCCAGTGATTTAGATGGTCAACTAGCTTTAAGTTTTAAACACTTTGAGAGAGGTGATGTGAATTTCTGTTCCAATTCTGTGGTATATTTTGAAAAAAAAAAAAAAAAGAATATGACTAGATTGCTCTGATCTTTAAAATACTTTCAAATTTGGCCTGGGTGAAATAAAAATGTATGAAAATGTCAGCTGAGCCTTAGAAGATTTAAGGTGTGCTACGGTGAGATTTAGTGGATGGCAGATATCCGTAATCTGAGCAGTTCATTCTACTCTCTGATTTCATCTTCATGTGAAACTTTTTTTGACATGACTATAGGAATAAGAATTAAAAAAACTTCTCCTCACAGTAACCATTTAAGTGGAAATGGGTAAGTAGGACTTCTAATGGAAGAAATATTTAGGGAATCAGTTCAACAATATAACTCTCAACTCAAATCCAAAACACATGATTTTCTTTACTTTCATTCTGTAGGCATTTTGCTGTCATTGTTATTTTCTTTGTTATATTATGTTTGTGGTCCCTTCCTATAAAGATGTTGTTGTGATACTTTAACCATATCTGAAAGTATACCAAGATGAACTCTCTGCCTATTGTGATTACAGATTTACAACAAAGAAGATAGAAATCACTGCTAGAATGCTGGGTGGGATTAATTTACAAAAATAATATTATTACTAAAGAGAATCATCATGTTTGAGTCCCTCAGGAGCAAACAAAAACTAAAGATTCAGAAAATAATGAGAATTGAGGCTGCACAGTCCATGGCTGTGGAGGCTATGCTCATATGTTGGTTAGGCTTGTGTGGACATGGAAAGCGGAGGGGATAAAGTACAGTCATTCTTCAAAGCAGCATTTATAAAGTATAATTAGAAAACGCCAAGATGTTAGCAAGGTTATGTGGTATTGACATTGAAAAATAGTAGTTTGGGAAATGAGGGTAGGGATCTCTAGGCTGAGTGCTAAGACCCCGGGCCAGGGTCTATCTGCCCTTATCCAGCAGTACAGTTTATCTATGGGGAAAAATGGGTGCTCCCCCAAATCACTGCTCCTTGGGCTCCCTTAGCACATTCCCATCAGCTCAGTACACATGGGCACCCTCACTACCCTAGAACAGCTTTCGACCTCCCCCCAGTTTGTGTGCCTGACCCACTAGGGTACATCTCCACGAAACAGGAGCTGGGAGGGAGGGACGAATCTGTGCGTCCCTTTCCACTGCCAGTCCTCTGTCTCTCTGGGGGGACCTCTGCCTGCAGCATGCACTGCCAGAGAGAACTGCCTGCTTGCCACCTGCTTCGCCCGACTGCTCCGCCTGTGTTATTGCCCTGAGGGCAGGGGCTGCACCAGGTCAGCGGGCACGCCTGACTGCGCCTGACTGCGTGGTTCATTCGCCACGGGTTTGGAGGCAAAGCTCTTCCCCTAATGCCACACTCATAGCCCATGTGGCTGCTGCCGATAGGGAGGACGGACACACACGGATCCCAGTCCCGCAGCACCTCACTGCGTTCTCCAGTTCAGCTCCAGACTTTACCCCTGCGTCCCCTGCACACTTTTTGCGTCTGAGGGACGCTAAGACCTGCTTGTTTATCTGAGCCACTGGCATGCGACTCCACAACAGGCCAGTGTGCAAGAAGTTCCCAAATTGTTCCCATTCTGCTGCAAGTCCTGGAGGGGAAGAAGAGCGAGTCCCTCCTTCTTAGGAAGCCTCAGCCTGGCAGGGATCCTCAAACTTTTTAAACAGGGGGACAGTTCACTGTCCCTCAGACCATTGGAGGGCCGGACTATAGTTAAAAAACAAACAAACAAACAAACAAAAAAACAACTATGAACAAATTTCTGTGCACACTACACATATCTTTATGGAAGTAAAAAAACAAAATTGGGAACAAATACAATCATACTGCCTTATGTGGCCTGTGGGCCGCAGTTTGAGGACCCCTTCCTGGGGTGCGCTCCAGCGCTGCGCTGAGAAGCGGTCACTCCCCAGCTTCAAGGCTCCGCTGTTCTCCCCAGCGCAGAGGGTGGGGAGGTGCTGGGGGGCGTGGGGGTCTGTGTGGGAGAAGACAGCACTCTCCAGGGGGAAGCCCAGACTCCTGGGTCTCACTAGTATGTCCCACTATTCCATATTTGCCACCGCGCCTGGGCTCGTGA
Source organism: Nycticebus coucang (assembly GCF_027406575.1). Lineage (NCBI taxonomy): Eukaryota > Metazoa > Chordata > Mammalia > Primates > Lorisidae > Nycticebus > Nycticebus coucang. The sequence goes on from NC_069782.1 coordinate 49,403,595, forward strand.
ACCATGGAAAAGCCTCAGCAGCCTTAGTGTCCTGCTGTGGTTGAGGGCTCATATGAGGGTGACAGAAATCAGCCCTTCCACTTTGGGTTCCGAGCCTCTCTGCATCTGAGCCACGTGATAATTTCTCTTTACTTCTTACTTCTCAACTTCATAATTTTCTCTGTAGGGCCCCTGGCTATCTGAGTTCTCTCTCTACCGTCCACACTTAAGCTACAATTCATCTCCCGAGTCCCGGTTGTCTAGCAGTCCAGCATCCGGCCTTCCTGCCTGGATGGTCCCAGCAGCCATCCCTAGTCGGCCTTCTTGATCCTGCCCCTCCTCTTACAATTCTTAATAGGAGACAGTCTTTGTCAGCCGGAGTTGTTCATGCTTATCACACTTATTTCTCAACTAATTTTTTTTTTATCCTAAGTCAGTTTATAGTGTCATAAAATTTGAACAAATTGTATACCAGGCTTTTTCACAAAATTGATCAACATATTTTTTATAGACAAATTACCACACCGTCTGCTTGAACAGCACAAATAATGAGGTAACAATTAAATACAGAAATTTATAGGCTAAGTATTTTATTTTGCAATCTATAATCCTTTAAAACATTTTATTATACTTCATCTTCTTACCAAGAAAAAGTTTAGGAATTTGATAGGACTACCATAAGACAGACTGAAGAAATAGTAACATATAAATAGAAAACCAGATGATGAAGACAAAATTAAAAAGAGAATAAAAATTTGCTAATTTTAAAATCTCTAAGGCCACAAAAATAATTATAGGACTAGGTTGTCTTTCTTTGTATTCCCAATACCCACCTTAGTATCTGGTATTTGGAAATGATAAATAACTCTTTGCTGCATAAATAAATGAACAAAGTTTTTTATTATTCAAGTTATATTCACAGTATATCCAGTTCTCATTCTAAAATTTTATTACCTTAACTTTCCACATTGTGAGAAATAAATGCTTAGGGGGTTATTTAGGAAATATATATTAGGAAAATAAATGTTTTAGGAGAATAAATTCTTACTAATAAAGTATGGATTTATGAAAAAAGTATTAATGCCATTAATATAGTATTGATTAATAACCTTAAATCACACCCCCCATAAATACTGATACAGCCCACCAGGATTCAGGGCCATGGAATGTGTATTTATAAAAGCTACCTTGATTACACCAATCATCAGCTTACAGTGGCAGCCAATACTTCATCTGTCAGCTTTATGTCTTCATTGTGAAAACAGTGTTTGGTATTGAAATTAGAAAACAGAGTTCATCATAAGTATATATAAGTATTTGAAAAGATTGGCTAAAACAGAGACTTCAGATGTGGAGATACTTTAGGAAATACAGTATACACATATATACACACACACACATACACGTGTATTTTGTATATGTATGTACGTATGTTTATGATAAGCCTGATGATGAGATCTTGTTTCTATAGCATGAGAAGAGACTGAAGTATAATTTTTGATCAAATCAACTCAACACATATTGTTGAGATAAAAGACTCGTCTCCAACAGATGGATTTTGATGACCTTATTAGAAACTCCACAGGAAAGAACTTTTGGTGACTACATTGATAGTTGGTTTCCTATGAAAACTTAGTCAATAAATAAATCATTATGAAGTTGAATTGTAAAACTTCTATGAACTGCCGGAATCCCATTTTCTGGGGTCGTGCCTGAGCCAATTTATACTAAATTTGCTGCAAACATATATGAAGACTCAGATGTATGCCACAGGTAATATCTAAGGGTATTTCTTACAACAAGAATGGGAAATTACAATTTCTCCTTTCTTCTCTGACACCAACTAATTTCAAACAAAAGTAGGAAAAACAATTCATTATGTTTATGTTCTTTGATTTTTGTCTGAAAAATAAAGAAATTAAAAGGCATTGATTTATTAAGCATATGTTTAAAAGTTATTTTGTAATAGACATTCTAGTAGGTATAAAAGGATTTATAAGTAAGACAAAAAGTTGGACCTTAGACTCAACAGAAGAGTAGAAATCAAAGTAATATTCAACAATGTTTATAATCAACATAAAATGGAATATATGAAGTAGAGAAGTGCAAGGAAAAAATACTATAGAGTTTTGAAGGGAATATTTTTGCCTGAGAGTCTAGACAATTTTCCCTTGTGCTACCACTTGAAGAATGATGTAGATTATCACATACAAGGAGAGTTGGATGATGATGGTATTTTATGAACAGGGAACTATATTAGTAAGAGTTCTTCAGAACAATAGGATATGCATGTATGTAAAGAAATTTATAAATGTACTATAAAATATTGGTTCAGATGATTATGGACATTGAACAGTCCCAAGATCAGCAGTCTGCAGGTGACCCTGGAGAGCTGATGATGTAGTTTCAGAGTCCAAAAGATTGAGAACAACTAAAAACTACTAGTTAAAGTTCCAGTCTGAGGGCAAAAAAAGACCAATATTCCGAGTCAACCAGTCACGTGGGCAAATTTCCCTCTGACTCAGTCCCTTTGATCTATTCAGTTTTTAAATCCATTGGTGAAGGCCCACCCATGTTAGGCAGGACAGTAGTCTGTTTCCCTTAAACTACTGACGCAAGTGTTAATCTCATCCAAAAACAGCTTCATAGACAGACCCAGAATAATGTACGACCAAACATTTAGCAACCCCGTAGCCCAATTATGCTGACACCTAAAATTAACCATCACAGGTACTTTCTGAGCCAGTAACAAACAATAGGATAAAATTTGCATAGGGATGGATAGTTTAGATAAGATAAGGCTGGGGGAGAGTGCAAACATCTTCAGAGATTAATATATTCAGAGATTCGTTTATACATGGCAACTTAAATATCTGGCATTGAAGACAGTTCAAATTTTCCAGCAGAAGTAACTACAGGTTTATAAGCATTGAACAGCTGAATAAGGGGAAGGGCATCTTATTAATAAATGATTAAGAGTAGTTTTAAGAATTTCTAAATACCTCGGTGGTCTTTAGATTTGCTTGTTAAGTTTATTTACAAATAAAATCTTATTTGAAAACCCTATGTGTCAAATACAAATATAGCTGCTTTGGCTGAAAGAGTGAGGAGAAGGTGGAGCTCAGAACTTCCCACAAAGAATGCCCTGCTGGATTTCAGAGGCTCCACGGAGGAGCTGTATGTTTACTCAGAACACAATTGAAAACCGCGGCAGAGGGACTAGGGGACACTATGATGCCACAGACAGAAATGAGATCAGTGAGAGCAGCTTGACCATAGTGGTTAATAAGCTTGCTGTCCATCTTGAGGAGAAAAAGTAACATTCAGATAAATATGTCTAAGAGGAAGCAGTTTGGATTAGAGCTCAGGGGAGAAGTTCAGGCAAGAGATATAATTTGTAATGATTGCTAATCTCACAATAAGAAGTAATATTGCCAGAAAAAGTAACAAAAGACAAAGCGAATGGATAAGGACCAATCTTTAAGGGTACAACAATTCAAGTTGTGGGAAGCAGAAAATAAGCCTACAGAGGAACGAGGTGAGAATAAGGGATAAAGCAGGTGAATGTGCAGTCAATACTCTTCAAAGACAACTGAGGGTGGCTGTAGAAAATAGGGAATGACATTGTGCTTTTTGGTTGGTCTTATTTGTGGGTAACTTTTTTGATAAACGCTTTTTCAAAATCGATAATGTACTTTTAATATATCATTTTGTGTGTATAAACACAAAATTACCTTTTCTTTAAAAAAATAAATGCACATATTTACTATATTAATTCATCTATAAATGGCAATATTCCATTTTATTCAAATTTCATTTAAGGCATCCAGGTTTTGCAACAGAGAAGGCAAAGAAGATACTGGAAAGCAGGAAAAAATGAAAGCTACCAACCACCATCTTGGGTTGCATCAGATTAATTCATTATAGAGAGGAATTTTCCCCTGAATGATTATTTTGGAGAAAATAAGATAAATTTATTAATGACATTATTACTTTAAAAAAATTATATAAAAATCTAACAAAATATATATTTAAAGTAATTTCCAAGGGATGCTATAACCAAACACTGTGGAGATGTCAAAATAGTGAAGTCTGAGAAAAAATACTGAATTCGAAGATTGGGTCAATGCTGATGACTTGGACTGAATAACGTATAAACCCTCTAAGAATTCTATGATTAGATAATCCTAATTACTCCTGAGTATGTGTTTTTATTGGTAATCTGAATATTTTCTTTTTAATTATACAAATATGTTTATGTATCTGCCTCACACACAAATGCTTATTATTTCTCTATTCTAAGCAATTGATCATCATTGGATTATAATCTTTTCTGGCAAAGTCTTATGAATTTTAAGTGGTTTCCTGATGATTCTCTGAGTAGAATAGAAGAGACTCTGCAGACTGTAAGGCGTATTGGGTAATTTATCTGCTTTAGCTAAAGATTTCAAAACTGTTGCTATTAACTGTTTGTTTGTACACCTAATTATAAAACACCATGCCACCAGATTTGTGAAGGTGAAGATGAGATGGGTAGTAATTTTGAAAACCCTTTAAAATACCTGTAAAGAGTAGAAATGTTTCATTGTTCATCAGTGTCTGTGTTAGATCTTTTCTCCCAAAGTTCAAAACACACATTTGACTTTTTTGCAAAATAATTTATTTCTTTCCTGATAGATGTTGCATTTACAGAGTTAGGCTTGCATTCTAGATTACTCTGTGCTGTTGTCCCTCAGTGAATACTTAAACTTCTTTTTCTTACTGCAGTTTACTTATATTAAAAGTATCAGAACAATATGTTTTGCATTTGATTCTCTTTCCAAAACAAATTAATATATAAAACTAATACAGTAGTTTTAGGGGGAAAAAAAAGAAAATGAAAAATGTAGAAAGAAATATTATGTCAAGAGAATTATTTATAAAATGGAGATAACTGTTTTAGTTCTGTAAATAGCTTACTTGAATGCAAAAAAAATAGAAGAGAGGCAATTAATGTTATTGACCTAAAGTAGTCTTAAATTATACTGATCAAATAGAACATGTAAAAGACATTTCAGAATAAAGGTGATTTTACTTGGAACTGGTTTAATTTTCCTCCGTGGCAACAATAATATCTCCATTCTCCTACCCCTGCTTTCAGGCACAGAGTCCCCACTGTCTTGCCCCAGAGCCACCAACCACACAGTGTGAAAATTTATTTGCATACTGCCTGCTTCACTCAGAGACTTTACTCACTTGATTACTATAGGTGATTGCGTTTGTGATCTGTGAACTGAATAGACTGAGAGCCCATTTTGGAATTGCAGTTAATTGTCCTAAGACAAGTAAATCAATATGATTTTATGTAAGCTATATGACAAAATGCACTAGCTCCAGCTGCAATCAGAAGCATAACACAAGGTGTGCCCCATTAAAAAGAAAAATGTATTAAATGCTAAATGAAGTCCTCGAACTATGAGCTAAAAATGTAAAGATGGTAGAGATGATTTTACATTAAATGCCACATTTTTCCCTGCTGCTTTTTATCAGTACGGTCATGCATGGCTTAATAATCGGGCGGTATTCTGAGAAATGCATCTTTAGGGGATTTCATCATAGTGCCAGCATTATAAAATATACTTACGCAAACCTAGACTGGTACTCCTACTATTAACACATACTAACACATATATGGTCTAGCTATTGCTCCTAAGAGACACACCTGCAGCACAATAGTAAGCATTTGTGTATCTAAACATAGAAAAGGTAGAGTACAAGTGTGGTTTTATAATCTTTGGAAACTCTCGTTATATATGCCGAATATGTGGTCCACCACTGACCAAAATGCCATAAGGTACATATATCTACTTGAAACTAATGAAGGCAAGTATAAAAAAGACAATCAAGGAAGGATGAGAAAGTGAAAAAGAGCTTTTGTTAGTGTCATCCCAGCCTAGTGACGCATGGCCTTTCTGAGACACTGCGTGTTTCAGGTCTTGTGCTGGGCATACACGTCACTCCTTCATTTCACTGCCTGTCTCTCCCACTTTACCTTAAGTCACAGCTGAAATCACACTTGCTTGATTTTTTTCTGAGTAACTTCAACCAGAGTGGTGTTAACCCACTATCTTGGTCTGATCACTGAATACAGTTCTTTCAAAATACCTATGTTGTCATTTCATAATTACTCATTTACAGTGCATTTTAAACACCAAGTGTCTTAAGAATAGGACAAATGTTTTCATATGAAAGATAGCTAACAAAGTTCTTGGAATATAGTAGAGGCTTGAAAAATATTCAATAAATGATTAAAAATTAATGTAACTAATTAATCTAGTTGTTGTATTTCCATTTCTTATCTGAACATGCTGTGACTGTCTTCGCTGATTTTGAAGGTGCTTCATAACTCTAAAACGAACACCAATTATCTGAAATTCTGACCTCAATACCTTCTTTAACACTGTTGACTACTTTCCTTGAAAATGTTTTCATTTTGCTGTGATATCACTCTTCTTGTTTTATCTCCTAAACAGAAATATGTCCTCTTCTGACTTGGGTTGGAAAAAGGAAGGAAGGGAGGGAGGGAAAGAGAGAAAAAGGAAAAGAGAGATCATTTTCCCCTTTCATATTGAATCTTACTATGAAAAAAATAAAAACCTCCTCCTTTTCTTAACATTCACACATGTTTATTTGCTTTCAACTACTAATTGTTTATACATTATTTTAAAGTTTACAACTCCAGTTGTCAACAAACGTTGTCAGTAAAGTGATTATGCTTTTGTAGAGGCAAGTTTTAAATTCTGGTCTCTTTGCTACTCTGAAAACTAGAGTAGTGTTTAATGTCTACCCCAGGGTGGTTGAGAGAATCAAATGAACTTTCACACACAAAGTGTGCAAAATAAGTATATAAGAAATGAATGTAAATGACCCTTAAAACTCATTATAATGAGTTTTAGATTGAATGCATAGTTATGAATGAACTTTCATTCATAGTTGTGGGAACTGAGTTTGGATGAAATATTAGATAATCCCTTGATCTTTCTAAAGATTTTTTTTTTTTTAGTATTTCAAGGGTTTAATTATTTTTTTGTTTAAATCTTTTTTTTTTCTTTTTTATTGTTTTGGATTCATTGAGGGTACAAATGACTAAGTTACACTGATTGCATTTGTTAGGTAAAGTCCCTCTTATAATAGTGTCCCCGCCCCAGAGGTGTACCATACACCATAACCCCCATCTCCCTCCATCACCCGCTCCCTCCTTCCCCCACCGCCAACCTTGTATTAGATCATGTACTGTCTTCATATTAGAATTGAGTACATTGGATACTTGTTTCTCCATTCTTGTGATGCTTTACTAAGAAGAATGTGTTCCAACTCAATCCAGGTTAATACAAAAGATGTAAAATCTCCATCTTTTTAATGGCCAAATAATATTAAAATTCCAGAACAACAATCTATGGTATATGTATTATACCGCAGATTGTCAATCCATTCCTGGGTTGGTGGGCATTTAGGTTGTTACATTTTGGCGATTGTAAATTGAGCTGCAATAAACAGTCTAGTGCAAATCTCCTTATGATAAAAGGATATTTTTCTTCTGGGTAGAAGCCTGTTATGGCATTTCAGGTCAAATGGAAGGTCTAATTTGAGTTCTTTGAGGATTCTCTATACTTCTTCCCAAAAAGGTCATATTAGTTTGTCATCCCACCAGCAATATAAAAGTGTTCCCTTCTCTCCACATCCAACCCAGCATCAGCAGCTTTCAGATTTTGTGATGTGGTCTATTCTCACAGGGTGTAGGTGATATCTCAAGGCAGTTTTGATTTGCATTAAGATTTCTTAAAAGTATTATCAGATTAATGGTTCAGCCCCAGAAATCTAGTTAACTGAAAATATCTATCAACTGATTTGGCTTATTTAAACTCACCTAACTCCCATTTCAGAGAAGAGTCAGTGTTTTGTGTGACTTTTTCTCAGGGAATACAATCTATTTATACATATACTTTCTAAAAGTGAATTTAAGTCTAATAGTCCCAATGAAGTAGGGATAGTCCATTACCTTTCTTTTAAAGTCTTGCAGACTAACAGTTGATGGAAATGATATAAAGTTAAGGTAAAGTTTTTTTCATTTATGATTTTTTTTGAAACTATCATTATTTTTTAAATGGAAGTTTATTAACCTATTTCCTTTCAAATAAAAAGAACAGAGAAAACCAACTTGAAAAAGACTTTTAAATCCTTTAAAACTACCTCTCTTTCTATGAGAAATTTGAAATTCTTTCATGTAAGAATTGTAGCAAATATATTTTAACATTTTTCCAAAATGGCCAGAACAGGCTAAACTTCCCCCAAATTTGAGGATGAAAAACTATGTTTTGTCAAACACAAAATACAATAAAAACATCCCGCAGAGTTGAACCCCAGGGAATATATGCCTATTCGGTTCAGGTTTTCACTTTCATTTCTAAAAACATTCTGCCTCCTTCCTTACAACTACAGTACTTTTTTCTATGCTGTCAAACATAGAGACAGATATAGTATAGCCTCAATGTTCCTGTATTCTTATAATAAAATATTTTATATTAGACATTTTTTCCCACAACATCATTAAATTTGCTGCAGAATTGCTATGGGCTTACTACAAATTTAGAAAGTAAAAAGAAAACATATTACTCCATGTACCGTTCCATCACCTGTCAACTACGGGCAAGAAAGTGAATGGCAAAATGCCTTTTTCTTTTTGAACTGAACTCAGTTCTCCCAGAATGCACATTGTGATGCTCTTAATACTTTAAACTTTTCTTTTTATATATTTATTAGAATGCTCATGTAAATTATATTCTAAATAATGAAAATCTCAGTAGGATAAGGAAAAGCTAATGTTTACCATCAAATGTTACAAAAAACAATAGCTAAGAGAAATGTTAATACACACTGTTTTAAAGGCAAAACACCAGAGGAAAAGGTTTCATGTTCTGAAAAGCGTGGTAAACTCTTGGTCAAACAAAATCAAGTACATTTCTTTACTACTATATAACTCAAGCTTTTAATATGCTAATTTTGTCTTGTTGCTTTCTGAGGTATAAAGCAATATTTGTCAGAAAAGGATTATGGAACCTTTTTCTTTCTGGCTAGTTTGCATTTATTTGCTAATTAGTCAAATAATTATTTATTATCTATTTACTATGTTTTGTGTTTTCTCCAGCTTATACGCCTAGATGTCAGAGCGACAGAGAAAGATACATAAACCCTGTCAGTGTCAGTGAGGGGCAGGGTGATGCCATGGGGAGGGGACTCTTCAGTCACAGGGGGTCTCTGTGGGAATGTGTAACTGACTTACTCATGAATGGAGCTGAGCAAGAAAACTCAAGCTGGAGGAAGCAGAAATGAGGGAAAGTTAAGCCTGTCTGTGTTGCCAGAATAGAAGGGAGGCTACTATGGTTGGAGCAGATTTGCACAAAGTGGGCAGTAGAAATGAGGTTGGAGAAGGAAGCTGGTAGATCATATACAACATTTTACTCTCGGGTAAGACATTTAGAGTTTATCATAAACAATATAGAGAAAGTTACTAGTGACGATGACAGAAGGGAAGAACAGAGGAATAAATGTAAGCTCTACAAGCACAGATAAGGAAAGCCAACTACAGTGCCTGACCCACAGCAAGCCCCTGTTATTTTGTTGAGTTGTGACTCAAGAAGTGATACCTCTTAGCTATAGAATACTGTGTACATTTAATAAAAAATAAAACCAAGAATGTCTATTTCCCAGTGATTTATCTGGCATGAGTAATTTATATGTAGTATGAAAAATTTAAAAGGTTTTAGCAATTGTTTATGTAGAATATAATTGCATAGTTTATGAATGACTTTAGTTCAGTATTTATAAAATTTCTAAGGGTCTGCAGGGGTAGCTTAACAGTTTCAGGCAGGTTTCATTCTCTTTTCTTAGTGAATAAAACGTTATTGTGTTTTTTTATGGATCTGGGGAGTCTTAAAATTGTTAAGATTGTTACCTTATAGATGACAAGGGTTTACTCAGTTTGAAAATGGATAATCTGAACACAAATGAGAGATTCTAAACCAGCACATTGTACCCCTTGATTGCACTAATATACACAGCTATAATTTAACAATAAAAAAAAGAAAAAAAAAAAGAAAGAAAATCGTGGTTTATTTTAAGTAAAATTTTTTAAGTCCTTAAATATAATAAAATTCTTTATATTAATCACACAATTTCCTCTAAAAATCTTCATAAATATACAAGTTTATGTGATAATTTTTATGAAGACAATTTACTACACAAATGCGTAATATAGAGGTAGAGAAATATCTAATTGCACAGTAATACCTTTCCATATTTGGTGTAAACATTTTTAGCTAAAATTACAATATAATCACCTATAAATAAACGATTAGCTAACTAACAATTATAGCACAATTACTACCATGTTTATCACGAAAGTTATATATGAAAGGATGTTTTTTAATAGTTTCAGAATCATGAGTCTTTTTTTCATATTACTGGTAATTTTAAGGATTGACTGAAAATACAATTTTAACCCCTAACTTTAATGCTTCTTCAAAAACTATTATGATGTTTTAACCAATAGGAAATATAAGTATACAGAAAACAATTATATTTAGGTGGATAAAATTAATATTTATTTTCTACTCATAGTACAGTTGAATTAAAAAAATAATTTTAGGAGATAAGGATCATCTCAATCATCTAACCACCAGCATCTGTTTTGTTTTTAATTTTAGATGTAAAAGTATATTGGCTTGAATATCTTAATGTTAGGATTAATCCTGGTTAAAAATATGTTCAAGAATATAAATTGTAATTATTAGTTTTAATTATGTGAATGTTCCTTTTGAAGAACTGCAATAAACCATAAGGTTGCCAAATTCACTAAATTCAGAAGCACATTTATGGAGTAGAAACCTTAGATCATTACAAAAATAAACAGGAGATAAATCACTTCCAATTTTTTTTTTTTTTTTTTGCAGTTTTTGGCCGGGGCTGGGTTTGAACCTGCCACCTCTAGTATATGAGGCCGATGCCCTACTCCTTTGAGCCACAGGTGCTACCCAAAATCACTTCCAATTTTAATTAAAGTATTTGAATTGGATTTAGATATCTTTAGGGTTTCACTTTGTGCAAAGCACCAATAAGTCCGCATTTCTTATAGATAATCGTACCATTTGAATGACGGAGACACCTGAGATAATGTAAAGATTTGGTAATAGGAATCCTACTCTCAGAGGTTGTTGTGAAAATTAAATGAAAGGAAAATGTACTATGCCTGTTAATATGTTTCACATACTTCTCACACACAATTCATTTTAATATGATCAAATGACATAACTGGCTAAAAGAATTTAAGACCTATTTTCAAACATTTTTGCTTATTGAAGAGAAATGGATTGTTCTGGGTCCTTCAGTGATGTTTTCTTTAGAATCATTCTTGGGAAATAATGAATTCCAATAAAACTGATAGTAAAAAAATAATAAATAATAAATTCCAGTAAAACTGATAGTATAAAATTCCTGTAGATAGAGATATAAATATATATCTGTCATTTATCTATCTCTCTATATTTTTTATTTCAAAAACATTATAGGGGTACAAATTTTTTTTGGTTACATGGACCACATTTTCAATGTTTACATCATGGTTATAAGTGTGCCCATCACTTTCCATACATAGTGAGTGTTCATCGTACCCATTAGGTAGGTTTTCACTAATCACCTTTTCTACCCTTGCCCCTGATTGATTTCCATTAAGTTTTACTTCCCCCTAAGCACATGCTGGTCTTCATTTAGTTGCAATTTAGTAGTGAGTACACGTGGTGTTTGTTTTTCATCATGAGATACCTCATTTAGTATAATGGTCTCCAATTTCGTCCAAATTGTTGCAAAAGGCATTAAGCCATCTTTCTTCATGGCTGAGCAGTAATCCATGGTATACATACACCACATTTGGTTAATCCACTCATGTACTGATGGGCACTTGTGTTGATTCTACATCTTTGCAATTGTGAATTGTGCTGCAATAAACATTTTAGTATGGTGTCTTTTGATAAAATGTTCTTTTCCTTTGGGTAAATACTCAATAGTGGATTGCTGGATCAAATGGTAGGTCTAGCTGTAGTTCTTTGAGGAACCTTCATACAATTTTCCCGAGCAGTTGTACTAATTTCCAGTCCCACCAGGAGAGTAGAAGTGTTCCTTTCTGCATCTATGATTTTTGGACTTTTTTTTTTTTGAGGTAGAGTATCAGTTGGTCACCTGAAGTAGAGTGCTTTGGAGTCTTAGCTCATAGCAACCTCAAACTCTGGGGCTCAACTGATGCTCTTGGCTCAGCCTCCCAGGTAGCTGTGAATACGAACACACCACAATGCCCAGCTATTTTTATTTTTCAAAATGGGGTCTTGCTGTTGCTCCAGCTAGTCTCTAAAGTGCTAGGATTACAGGCATCAAATCAGTCAGCATTTCTGGCCTATGTTTAGATGTTTTAATAAAAGCCATTATGACAAGAATAGGGTATTATTTCATTATGATTTTAATATGCATTTCCCTGATGATTAGTGATTTGAGCATTTTCCAGATATTTTTGGCCACCATCTATGTTCTTTTGAAAAGTTTCTGTTCATGTTTGGTGGGATTGCTTGATGGTTTCTTGGTGATTTGTTTGAATCCTTTATAGATTCTTATTACTAGCTCTTTATTGGATGTATAACTTCCAAATATTTTCTCCCATCTGTAGGTTGTCTATTTGCTCTGTTGATTTTTGCCTCAGCTGTGCAGAAGCTTTTTAATTTTATCAAGTCCCATTCACAAATTTTTATTGTTGCTGTGATTGCCATTGGTGTCTTCTTCATAAGTTCTTTGGTAAGGCTGATATCTAGATTTATTCTAACATTTTATTCTAGACTACTTATGGTTTTATGACTTATGTTTAAGTCATGCATCCACCTCAAATTAAGAGAGATACACACATATATCTGTCATATCTATCTCTCTCTCTCTTTCTCTTTATTTGTTTACTATCCATTTGCCAGGGATTTTGAAAACACCAGTCAGTGACTCTATCTTTTTCTGGAACCAGAGGCTACCACTACCACTCTGTTGATGGCCGGATTGTCTTCTTAAGATTTTTCTGTCCTCCAAAATAGTCCTCACTTTTTAAACTGCAGTGAAACTGAGAACCACATCTGTGCATCAGAAAATTCCAGGGCAAAGCACAGTTCTCTGTAGAGGAATTCCAAACAGAAAAACTATAGGGTGTGTGTGTGTGTGTGTACATGCAATTTTGTATAACTTTTTTTCTATTAATTACTTGTAGAAATTATGAAATATATTTACTAAATGCTCTTAAAGATTATAAATTTAAAATCTATGTGTGTTAATAAAAAAAATGCTAGAACAAATATATTTGGGAAGAATTAAATTGGGAGAGTGAGTGGTAATGATTTTTATTGTTAAACAATAAAATCTTTGTCGATAAACTCATACTTCAAGTACTCAATGATGGAGGGAAAGATGAGGCAGTGCCTTGAGATTTTTTCCAACCCAATTATTCTATTTTTGGAATTCATTCTGAATATAATAAATATTATCAGAAATCTGAATAAAACCGTAAGTTGAGAAAATGAAGTCCTGGAATAAATCATATACTAGACCTGAAAATACAGAATAATAATGACTTCATGCTGAATCTATTTCTTTTACGAAGGCTGATTTCTGGTAAAAGATGAGTATACCTGAGACAGGGAGTCCAGTAAATGCATTTAGAAATTGTAATCTCTTTTTAAGCATGCAGTAGAAAATGGAGGAAGAACATCACTTTGGGAAATTTATTCCAGCATAGTAATAAATAAAAAAAAAAATAAGTTCCTTTCCTGCTAAAGCATTTAATACTAAATGCTTTGCCATAAACTGTTAAATTTACCCACAAATCAAAACTAAGTAAATAAACACAAAAACAATACTAATTATCTTGAACAATGATTTCCCCAGGTTTGGAAAAAGAAAGATAAATATTTGGCGATAAATTGATGGATGAGGGATTGCTACTAATTTCTTACGAACTTTGAAAAGTGATCTTTTTTGTTTTTTTTAACATTTGAAGACATTCTTTAATGCTCCAATCTTTGGAGCAATATCTGCCAATATTGGTAAAAAAAATTAGCTGAGAACAAAGATAGAACTAAGGATGGATGATATAGTTTGTTAAAAAAAAAAAAAGAGCATTCACATGCATGTCGAGGATGAATATAATATACACGACTGGTATGTTCTTGCTTAAATTCCAATCCCTTCTTAAGATGTTGGCAAACTTTTCACCAGGAGAGGCTAATTTCAAATTTGGTTTCAGCCTATTTTTTCCAAATCCAGTCTTTCTGACCATGGCCTGTGTTCATTGCAAAATTTCACGGTGATCTTTACCTGACTCCTGAATATCTTTTCATATATATGTACTATATATATTCATATAGTTTTTAAATTTTATTGGAAAATCTGTGATGGCATCACGAGAGTTTGCCACCATGCTACAGTGCTTTCTTACACAGCTATCCTGGCCGTGCCTTCCCTTGACCTCTGACCTTTTCTATGTTGGGCTTGCCTTGGCTCCCATTTTTTGGGGAGTGGTGGTGAGATTCAATGTGAAAAAAATGAAAGATGATCTTTTAAAAAAATGAAATTACTATTTCTTTTACATTGGCAGACATTATAGTTAAAATATTAGACACATTAATTTCAAAGGGCTGGTAGAGTTTGCCTTTCAAATGAATATAAGCTTTAAGTGGGTTGGATGGCAGCTTCCATTTCCATACAAATCTATGCAACTACCCCTGTTCATTAATGCAAGGCAGGATGCAGATTGGAATTGGTTTTGGATTCCCCAACTATCTGCATCTGCAATTTGATTTCTCCCTAGGAAAATCCAATCATAATCTCCTATTTGAGGATGATATTCATAATAATTGGCTATAGATATGATATGAGCCAGTATGTTTAACACAAAAGCCATATGTAGTTATCCAATATGGCCAAGCAAGTACTAACTAAATAGCAACTTTTCTTCTGCTAAAATCTAGATGTAAATAACTAACAAAGCTTATTTAACGTTCTCCTGGGTATTGCAAAGCGATTTTCCAGCATACCAAACATGTACAAATTATAATTCTTATTTAACCTACAAAATCTTATGCTCCTATCCTTGTAATTGTTATTTAGAGAACAATGCTACAATCCACCCTGATTAAAAAAACTAAACTATTGCACAGGCCACAAGCCAGGGGACCATTTTTGATATTCCAAGGGAAACAAATCGAGAAGATAATTTGTAGAAATTTTCAGAAGGCAGATTGCTGACACTTTGTAAACCGTCTTAAAGTTTTCTGAACTTAATTCTAAGATAGCTCTGTGATTGTCATAATACACTAACATATGTTCATATCTAACTTTGCATTCAGAATTTTCTCAACATTATTCAGTGTTGCTGATTTCTAAGTTGTTTTAGTATTCAAACATGCCTTTTTCAGACTATTTTTCTACAGATACAATAATTTGCATTTGTATATGATGAAACCCATTTTACCCTATTTTATACATATTTCTAACTGTCAGATGTATAATTTTATTATGTGCTCTTCGTGGACTTTGGAACACCTTCATTTTATCAATGACTCAAAATTTTGTTAACACTCCATCTTCTTTTTCTTCCAGTTTTAGAATTATTAAATGGCATAGGGCATACTATCTATTTTAAGCAATTTTCTTCAGTGTATTAGATCTTATATACTTGTTATTTTTAAGCAAGCCTCTCAAAACATTAGATCTACTGCAAATCATCCTTGTAAGTGCATCTTCATCAGATACATGTGAATTTTTTCCTATATATATTTCATAATATAGTTATATAGCACATCAAAAATATTTCATGAGTAATATCTTCTTATAGGATAATAATTTCAATATTTTAAAAATATTACCTTGCTTTTTGAAATGTAAATCAAATAATATTACCATCTATTTTTAAAAAAATTACTTGGAAGGAGAAGAAAAAAATAAGGAAGGTAAGTTCATTTTAATTAAGATTTTCATTTAGGATTTCCACCAAGGATTTCCAACCAAATTTCTCTCTCTAGAAAAGTGTATTAAGACAAATATTAGGAAAAAAAGTAACATTGATTCAATCAATCATTTATTCTTTTGTGTATTCATGTGAAGAGTACTTTTATTCCCTAATAATTAAATATGATGAAGAATAAAAAATAAACATGAAACTCAGTCCTCTAAGAAATAACTTTACTTTGTTTCACATAAAGATATCAGAGAAACAGGGTGATTTTTATTGTTTGCTCACTTAAAGAATGAAAAATTTTGTTTGCCAAAAAAAGTAAATGAAAGAGTTTCATCAGTTAAAGGAAAATTAAAAGTCAAGTAAACATTTACAATTTCTATGAAAAGTAAAATATTAAACATTAATATATAGTAAAATGAAACTTGAATGCAATTTTTAAAGCACATGAATAAGTAATATGAGTAGGAGAATTCACAAAATAATAACCTTATGATGGTTTGCATTGTCAGTGACAGTAGGAAAGTCTATGATGGTTTGAATACAAAGTAAAATAAAAGTTTTAGACAAGAAAAAGGCAAAGAATTTCAGAAGTTCAATTTTCATACCTAGAAACACTCCTTAGAAAAGTAAAATAAATACCCAAATATGTAAGCATAGTTATGTTTAGAAATTAGAAAACTTTATAATCTTCTAAATTATTGGACATATTATATAACATGTATACTTCATAAGGATAATAATATTGTTAAAATTGTATTCCATATAATTATTTAAGAATTAAGGAGCCAGTCGTGGTTGCTTATACCTGTAATAGTACCTCTCTGGGAGGCCCAGGCAGGTTAATTGCTGTGCTCAAGAGTTCAAGACCAGCTTGAGAAAGAGTGAGACCCTGTCTCTACTAAAAACAGAAAACTGGCTGGGCACTGTGGCTGGCACCTGTCGTCCCAGCCTCTTGGGAAGCTGAGGCAGGAAGATAAGTGGGGTCTAAGAATTTGAGGTTGGTGTGAGCTACGATGCCAGGCACTCTACTCAAAGCAACAGAAAGAGACTCTCTCTGTCTCTCTCTCTCTCTCTCTCTCTCTATATATATATATATATATATATATCTCTTATAGAATATGTGTATATATAATACCGGTACAACTGGTATACCTCTATTAAGCAATTATAGAACAAAGCACAGTATATATATATATATATATATATATATATATATATATATATTCCTGATGGTCCCCAGCCCCCAGAGAGTATTAGAAACCCAGCCACACAGCTTAATCTGAGTGGTGGGTGAGAAAGCACCACTTCATCTGTATTTACAGCTGCTCCTCATTGCTCACATCACCACCTGACTTCCCTCCCTGCCAGATCCCCATACCACCCTGTCCATGGAAAAATTGTCTTCCGTATTCCCACTTGAGCTCTACCTTCTGTCCAATATGCACCCTGAGGTCTATGGGAAAACTGTCTTCTGTGGAACCACTCCCTGGTACCAAAAAGTAGGGGGACCACTGGTATACTGCATATAATCTGCATTTTATTATGTACATGTATTTGTGTATAGATACACACACGTACACACACAATGGCAGCAAAGGAAAAAAATAAACAAAAATAACTGGGGAGTGTGCACATAGTTAACATTTCAAACTTTCTTAAAAAATAAATTCTAGAAAGCATAACATTTATAAGCAGGAAATTTAGCACTACCATATGGTTTATACTGTAAACATTTACAAATGATGTACATACATATAAACAATGAAAGACACTGGAAGACAAACTGAAATAGTGTTATGGTAAAAGATTTGAAGAGTTTGGGTGTTCTGACATGGAACAATGATTTATTCTAAAATTATTCATCAACCAAGATGTTATATACAGTGGAAACTTTAATTGAACCTTAAAAACTACAATCAAATGCAAAAAGACATCCACTCATACATTTCAAGATAAAATGGATATAGGTGTTTTTCACTATCCATGAAGAATACATTCTAGAACACTGGTGAATAACAAAACCTTCAAGTGCTCAAATCCTTTAGATGGCATGGTATTTGCATATAACCTATGCATATCCTCCCAAATAAACCTAAAATAATCTCAGGATTAGTGATTACTCCTGATACAATGTAAATGGTATGTGATTAGTTGTTATACTATAATTTTATTTGTATTATTATTATTTCTTCATTTATTTTTTTGAAATATTTTCCACTCCTGATTCTTTGAATTTGTGGATGCAGACCCATGATTTGGAGGACTAATTTTAATTTTTTTAAATTATATTTGAGAGATCAGAGAAGAGGTTGCATAAGTGAATCTATCCTAAAGATTCTGAGATTTTCCCAGAAAGTTATAATGATTTTTTATAATAATTTTTTATAAACTATTAAACATAAAAAATATCCTTTCACCAGGTGGATATTGCATAAGTGAATCTATCCTAATGATTCTGAGATTTTCCAAGAAAGTTATAATGATTTTTTTATAATAATTTTTTATAAACTATTAAACATAAAAATATTCTTTCACCAGGTGGAGATGTAAGCCCATTCCCCCAACGTTTCTCAGGTTAACCACTCACTTAGTGAGTTAAACGAATCACTGCAATATTTTCTTTCCAAGAAAGGTAAAAATCATGTTCCACGATTATTAATAAAAATAAAGGAATGAAGAAATTATACAGTTTTTGAGGTTAATTCTCTTTGCTTTGGGGAATGCTAGGATGAAAACAATTATCTTTTTGTTTAGAGCTCAACACTTTTTTTATTTTAGAAGTCTCAGGTGAGGAAGGTATCAGATCTTGTCAGTCCAGAGTGTTTAACATGAAAGTTCGAAGTACCATTAACTCTGTAAGAAAATATATATATATATATATATATATTTTTTTTTTTTTCATAGAGACAGAGTCTCACTTTATGGCCCTCGGTAGAGTGCCGTGGCCTCACCCAGCTCACAGCAACCTCCAACTCCTGGGCTTAAGCGATTCTCTTGCCTCAGCCTCCCGAGTAGCTGGGACTATAGGCACCCACCACAACGCCCAGCTATTTTTTGGTTGCAGTTTGGCCGGGGCCGGGTTTGAACCTGCCACCCTCGGTATATGGGGCCAGTGCCTTACCGACTGAGCCACAGGCGCCGCCCCTGTAAGAGAATATTTTAATGCGTGTTTCTAGAAGATGATAAATATCTTCTCTTTCATCACTTCCGTCTCAGAGGTAAAGTATGTGATTTGAAGTGAGTGTTGTAATAAACATTTTTAAAAATTGCATTGCTATTATACAAAAGTATAATTCAACACAACTTAAAAGAAAATATATTCCAAAATCAATTGAGTTTCTGAATTTTCAGCACAAAACATTGAGATTGTTTTTATATTACAGATTTAGTCTCCACATGATCTCTATATTATACCAGTTTATTACCATCCTTGTACCTAAAGTAGCACTCAACTGGTAAACTTATGTATTGCAAACAGCTATTATTTCATAGACATATTTACAATATTCAAGCAATACTTAATGAAATTATCAGTCTAAATATTTTCCCAAATTTATAAATTTTCAGAAATGCTAACTCTATAAGAGTCCATCAATGTTTTATAATGACTTTTACCTGCTTGTGACAGCTGAAAAACCAATGTTCATAATATTTACACAGAAATCAGTGATGGGCCAGAACAAAGCACAGAAGTTAGGAACCTGTGTGCTGGAATCAGACCCAGAGCATTCAAAACTCATTACTGCTGTAACTATTTAGATGATGTTAGAAAAATTATTTTATTGTTTCGTATTACTATTTTCTCATGAATAAAATGAGAGTCACAATATAGCTTCCGCGTTCAACTCAAAAATGTTGAGAATTGAATGACAGGATAAGATAAAAACATCAACTTGACACAAAGTAAGTGCTCAATAAAGATACGCTATTACTCTCTTTTAAATAGCTGTGTAGAATTATAGAAAAGAATATATTTACTAATAATTCCATTTTTT
Organism: Nycticebus coucang; assembly: GCF_027406575.1. Classification (NCBI taxonomy): domain Eukaryota; kingdom Metazoa; phylum Chordata; class Mammalia; order Primates; family Lorisidae; genus Nycticebus; species Nycticebus coucang. The sequence goes on from NC_069782.1 coordinate 49,423,641, forward strand.
ATAGGGGCACATATCTAAATGCTGAGTAATTTCCTAGAAGAACTTATGGATATACTCACAGCTTTTTTTTTCTCTCATTTCCTCTGGACTTATTCAGAAATGCGTTTCCTTTAAGCAAGTTCTAATGGCTGTCACTATGATTTAAAGCTTTCTACAGAATCTTTCACAGAGGGTATGGCTGCCTAAATTACTTTGGACCTAATTTTAGATAAACTGCCATAGCAAGTGTTGAATAAATGCATGAGTAAGCAAAGTAAAGCCAAACAGATATTTAACATTTGCAACTGGTGTTATCTTTCTGGAGTGTTTGAATAGAAATAGTTTAGGTTGGTTAATTAACTTCCCCCCAACACACAACAAAAATTCATGTTCAGAAGCATTACTTTACATTTATCATCTTTCTAAAAGGCTTGTCACTGAATTACTTATAGCTTGAGAGAGAGAGAGAGTTACTTCAGATCAATTCCAGATGTGTTTCCTTCCAAGACAGAATTTCATCTTTTAACACAATAATACCAAAGTGTGAGGTGAAACTCTGATTTCAAATACATTTGGGTCCGCAGGATTTTTCAGCAGAAAAGCTCCATGATATACGTGATTTTGTGTTGGTAGAATTACATTCTATTCTATTGCCATGTTTTATATACTGATTGTACACATTAGTTATTAAACTGGATGAGCATCTAAAATAAAATAATTTATTTCACAAGGTGAAAAATGGAAGAAATGGCTACATTCTACAGCCTGCACTTGAATTTAAAATATGGCTGAATGTATAATAGGAATGAAAGTATGAACCACACCTGGAGAGAAACTAATGCTACCTCCTTAATTTCCTTTCCCTCACAGGATTTAACATACACGAAGGTCTTATAGAACTTGGAAATCACCAGAAAAGTATATGATGGTTTTATTTTAGTAACAGTTTTTCAAAATCTTGACTTTTTAAGAAAACATTTAGCTAGTGTACGTGAATAATTTCAGCTTCATCCACTATGATTTTGTGTGAGGCAGCCTAAGCAGATGACTCAGATATTGGCCTTTGAAACTCCTCATTAATACCCAACATTACAAATGCTTCTACTGAACCAAATACACACTTTGAATGCAAATTGACCACAGGATGAAATCAATAAAGTACACCCAAATGCTAAATGAGATCAAAGAAAAAAAGGCCATAAGAAAATAGACAAATCAATAAAGCAATGAAAGATGGCTAAATGTAAAAGTTATTATTATCAATCATAAGCACCAAACTCACTTTTAAAATGTCAAGAGGAAAGTCAAGCATTTAAGAGAAGGAAAAAAGAAAAAAACACAGGCTTTATCAATTTAAGGATTATAGTTTTCTTGTCTGGAAAATGGAATACTTGCAACTTTATGCTATTCTCATAATTACAAAAAGGCTTTTATTGATAGATTAATCATTTAAAATTCTGCCTAGGCCTGTGTCACTTATTCAATTTCTTCAGATTTAGTTGATTTCACACACAGTGTATATTTTTTCATGGAGTTTTGGGGACATGTTCTAAGTCCTTGGAATTTCTACATCTGTGAAAAAGTACATTCACTAACCAAGACAGCCAGCTTAGTTACGAAGCCACGCTTATACAATTAATGTTTTTTAAAAGTCAACTTTTGTAATTATCTGGATCCCCTGGTTTCCACCTATACATCCAAAATATTAAAGCCAAGTGTTGCTGGGCAGTTGAACCAATCCAAAAACAAGTTCTTCGTCAACAGTGTGTTTCTGTGCACTGGTGGTATTCCTGCTTCCCGACTCTGCCTGTCACACTTTCCCGCCAGGTTGTGGGACTGGTTGCCATGACAGCAGATAGTCTATAGGTTTTCCACATAGGATGAATACCTTTTCATTTCAGGATGGTCTCTGATTCTAATTTCTGTCCTATCACTTTAACTTTTTTTTTTTTTTTTTTTTTTTTTTTTTTGCAGTTTCTGGCCAGAGCTAGGTTTGAACCCGCCACTTCCGGCATATGGGGCTGGTGCCTTACTCCTTTGAAACACAGGCACTGCCCTACTTTAACTTCTTTTTTCTTAGATTCTCTCTTATTTTTTCCAGTCTCTATATTCATATGCACATGTATTCTGCTATGCAGAAACATCTTTTTATCTTTTCACACAACAGGCTGCATCTACCCACAACTTTACAAATATTGTGGTGAGATGAGGATCTTAGATGCAATTAAAATAAAACATTCTTATTGTCTAGCTCCTTGTCCCTCAAAAACTTGCTAGAAATGCAAAGAATACTCCACCCAAATGTGTTGAATCTATCATGCAACAAGATTTCTAGGTGATTTAAACACACATTAAAATTTTTGAAACACCAGGCCGTGCCTGTGGCTCAAAGGAATAGGCAACTGGTCCCATATGCTGGAGGTAGCAGTTCAAACCTAGCCCCGGCCAAGAAAAAACACACACACACACAAAATTTTTTTGAAACACCAAAGCAGCACAGTTCATTCAGCTGAGAAGGCAAGATGGTTCCCTGTTTGTTTGTTTTTTTTTTTCACTCCTCAACATTATGTAGTTGGAACAGGGGGTGGGAGGTGGACAGAACATGAGTAAGTCAAGGAAAGTCTTTCTTTTCCAGCTGTCCAGGACGCGCATGGAAAGGATGCGCTGGGGACACCACCCTGCAGGCAGCTCAGTTCTCTGAACAGAGAGAGCTCTGCTTTTCCATGAGATCCCACTGCGTTGCTCCAATACATAAATATGTAAAATAGAAACAAACACTAATTTTTTCTACAACGCTATCCAGCAGATAATCATTTCCAAATGTAACCTTCATTTTGAGAAGTAATATTTTACCATGAACAATATAGCAGCCCTGTATGCCAAACATTCACTACACAATGCACACGTCTTTTGAGACGTGGGATAGGAGGACTTCTTTTACAGGGAAGACAAATAGTTTTGTAACAGGAGAACTGGGAAGAGACTTTACTTTTAGGAAGTAAATACCTACTCTTTCCATGATGTATTGGAGTGTATGTAATGTTTCTAGGACTGTGATCTTGTCAATGCTACACGCTTTCCACGTACATATGTAGGTCTCTGCTGAAAACTCTGCTGTTACAGTCTTCAGAGAGAGCAAATAAGCCAGAAGGGCCCCATTTTTAGTCTTCTAGAACATAAAAACTGCCAGCCAAGAAATCAGTATCCTATCAAACTAAGTTTCATAAATATTAGGGAAATAAAGACTTCACCAGATAAGTGAACACTACGTATCTACCCACAACTTTACAAATATTCTGGTGAGTTGAGGATCCTAGTTGCAATTAAAGTAAAATATTATTATTTTTTTTTTTGTAGAGACAAGAGTCTCACTTTATCACCCTCGATAGAGTGCCGTGCCCTCGATAGTGTCGTGGTGTCACAGTTCTCAGCAACCTCCAACTCAGGCGATTCTCTTGCCTCAGCCTCCTGAGCAGCTGGGACTACAGACACCCACCAGAATGCCCGGCTATTTTTTTGTTGCAGTTTGGCTGGGGCCAGGTTTGAACCCACCACCCTTGGTATATGGGGCCAGCTCCCTACTCACTGAGCCACAGGTGCTGCCCTAAAGGAAAATATTTTTATTGTCATAAGGGAAATTGTCACTGCTAGAGCTGCCATATAGGGATGTTCAAAAGTGCATTAGACATGGACCAGCACAATAGATGCCCACCAGCGTAAAAACACCCACAGGTTAAACCTGACAGCTCTTATAAAACAAGAGCAACACACACAGGGGAAAGGAGGATCCATTCAACAAATGGTACTGGGAAGATTGAACACCCACATGCAGAAGAAGGAAACAGGACCCTTGTCTCTTGTCAGACACAACAACTAACTCAAGTTGGATAAAAGACTGAAAGGTAAGGCATGAAACCATGAAAGTTCTAGGAGAAAACACAGGTTTTTTAGGAAAAAACTGTCTAGAAATCAGCTTTGGCAAAGAATTTATGACTAAGAATCATGCAGAAAACCACACAACAACAAAAATTAATAATTGGGTCTTAATAAAATTACATAGCTTCTATGTAGTGAAAGCACTAATCAACAGAGCGACTGCACAACCTGAAAATGGAGGAAAGGATTCACAAACTAGACGCACAACAAAGGACTAATACACCGAGTCTACACACAACCCAGACAAATCAGCAAGAAAACAACACACAACACCATGAAAAGGAAAGACGCACACAGAACTTTTTCAGAAGAAGATAGAAAAATGGCCAATAAAATTTGTGAAAAAAATCCTCAACATCACTGATCATCAGGGAAATGGAAATTAAAACCACAATGAGATACCACTTTACCACTGTAGAATAGCCATTATTAAAACCTCAAAAAAATCAATGGAGCCATAGAAAAAGAATTGCTTATACATGGTTGGTGGTATGATAAATTAGTGTAACCTCTATGGAAAACAGTATGAAGATTCCTCAAAGAAATAAATATAGACTTACCATTTGATCCATCAATCCCACAGTCTCACTACTAGGTATCTGCTCAAAAGAAAAGAAATTATTTTATCAAAAAGGTACCTGTACTCAAATGTTTATTGCAGCACCACACACACACACACACACACACACACACACACACACACCCCACACACATATATCCTGCATATATATATACACATATATGTGTGCATGTGTGTGTGTGTGGTGTGTGTGTGCATGTGCATGTGCGTATATACATAAATATATAAAATATAGGATATATAAATGCATGTATATATACATTTATTATATATTTATATATATATGTATTTGTATATATATATATTTATATATATATATATATATAATGCTACTTAGCCATAAAAAGGAATGAAATTACTTTTGCAGTAACTTGAATGGAACCAGAGATTATTATGCTAAGTAAAGTATCTCAGGAATGAAAAAGCGAACCCCACATGTTCTCACTAATGATTGGGAGCTAGATGATCGACTCACATGGGTGCAAAGAGATGCAAACAACATCAGGAACCAAGAAGGGGAGGCGGATGAAAAATGATGAGTGGTAAAAACTTACCTACTGTGCTGTGAACACTACTCTGGTGACGGGCTCACTAGAAGCCCTGACTTAAAAAATGACATAGGCTATTCATATAGCAGAAACATTTATAGCTCCTTAATATTTTGAAATTTAAAACAATGTACATACATGCATAAATTGTTTCAAAATACAGTTCAGGCTCAGAGACTGCTATTGTGAATTCTGTACTCACCTGCACTACCAATTCCATTTACACAGCAATAGCAATGGGACAGTAAGGGTGTGATGACATTGGATAAATTGTGTTTGGGACATGCATACCACAGAAAATGAAATGGATACCTTTCAAAGTATGGTATTCCACTTTAGCATACACTGTCATTCTTAAATACCCTGCACTCCATAAGGCATATAGTACACTCATGTGTGCACTATACCTCTAATGGAGTAATATTATTTTCATGTTGGTTCACCATGTATGCAAATCTATAAAGTTCATATTTATATGATTTTATATTTTTATAAAAATGCAGTAAAATAAACAATTGCTGGTAAAATGCAATTGAAGAAAATTTAAGTTACCAGACTTAATCTAAGTCCAAATTCAAAGTAAATAAATTCAAATTCATTTACTTACAGGAATATGTCTGGATCATTATTTAAAAGGGTTAACTTTATTGCTAATATCTCTGTTTGTTATAGCTCCTTTGGAAACTTCCTAAAATGAAAATATTTTCTGAACTTTCAAATGAAGTAAAAAATGAATAGTTGGTAGCATTTCCAAATTTTAATTTTCAATCTCTCTCTCTCTCCCTCTCTCGCGGTAGTACGACATAATTCCCAGAGGAAACTCGACTCATTAAATATTTGGAGTCATGACCAACTCCCTTCTCTGCTCACACACACTCATTGACCAAAAACATTATAGATCAAGACTGTCTTATGAAATCCAGGAAGATGTTAAAGATGACTTTTGCTGGAAAAAAAGAAAGTCTCATTGTTTGATCAAGTAATGTTAAATCTTTTCACATATCTTCTCTGAAGATTCAAATGCTGGGACTATACAGAAGTAAATTCATGAATTTCTGTATAGCATATTGATACTTTTTTTTTTTTTTGTAGAGATAGTTTCACTTTATGGCCCTCGGTAGAGTGCTGTGGCGTCATACAGCTCACAGCAACCTCCAACTCCTGGGCCTAGGCCATTCTCCTGCCTCAGCCTCCCGAGTAGCTGGGACTACAGGCGCCCGCCACAACGCCTGGCTATCTACCTTTTTAAATGAAAGCTCACACTTGCTGAATAACCAGATTACAAATGTCAGTAAAAATACGACATTTTCTAAATAGTTACTCAACTAACTGATTCTCATTTTGTAATTTACTTTGCAAAATGCTGATGAAAGACTATACATTTGTGTGATACGTGAGGTTCTGAATCCCACAGTTGTTTGCGGAGTGATACAAATGGTAGCAGATGATTGATTCTCTCCGGTACCATTTTGCTCCTTAGCAATGAAATTTTTGAACAAGTTCTAATCATCAATATGAACTTGTCAGTTCTTACTCCTTTAGAGAAAGGAAGTACTGTTAGGAATGGTCTATGATTAACTTATTTACTCTAATATGCTGCTACTTACAAATTATAAAGGAAATATTTTGTCTCAGATATTATGAGATCTAGACTGAAACAGGAAATGAAGTGTAATCTTTTGAGGTCAAGGACTAGATGGAACTCTACTTCTGTGTGTAGCTACAAAAAAACAATCTAAACATCTGACATGAGACCAACATGGGAAGATTTCCCTTAGGAGGGAAGTTTTCTTAAGGTCCTACCCACTGGTGCTATGCTGGCAGATGCTAATGCTTTAAGTGCCTATATTTAAAGAAAGAAAGCTTCCACTTTACACCCTGTGGTGATAACAAGAATAGAACAACAGACCAGTGTGAAGGGAAAATGCTTAGCTTAGTTTTCCAAGATCCCTTGGCAATAAAACAATGCCTTAACTTGTTTTCTGCCCTGGGCTCCCATTTGCCAATGAAGGTTGCAGAGCCCAAGTAAGACAATACTAATGAACCAAAATTTCAGATTATAAAATACTTTATAGATCTTTGGTCAACAATTCACATTACTGTGTGCAAATCTTAGATGTTCAACTTTCAAAAAAATTCAAACATATATTCAAGCACGGTACAGGAATCCAATATCCAGAGTAGGGGAAACATACCCCAAATTAGATTCCTTTTTTTTTTTTTAACATACATACTTTTATTTTACTCGATAAGAAGAGATACATTTCCTAAATAATTAAATCAATGAGCACCTGCATTCAGTCTTATGAATAGCCATGGGGGAACATAGCTGCAGTTTATTCATTTTCCTATTACACATGCAAAATGGAAAACTATGATCACTGTATAGTTTAGTATAATTCTGTTATCTAGTATGAGGTATTATACGACAGTGTTATATAATTACTGCTGTGAAGTTTCACAATTGGCAAACTATAGTTAATGGAACATGTACATGTTTTTCTACAAGGATCAGAATTGCCACAAACAATACTCCCATAACAGTCTCAGCACCTGATATTTTGATAGGTTGATGGATCCAAGGAGCAGCTGCTGAAACCCAGTGACAGATCATGGTTTTGAAAAGCTGGTGGTGGGATGGCACCTGTGGCTCAAAGGAGTAGGGCGCCGGCCCCATATGCCAGAGGTGGCGGGTTCAAACCTAGCCCTGGTTCAAAACAAACAAACAAAAAAACCCAACAACAACAACAACAAAAGAAGCTGGTGGTGTTTTGTGTCAAGTACAGTCAATTGCAAAAAAAGATGAGTGTAGAGTTGGGGCGGGAAAAAATGGTCAAGGAAAATGAACATCTATATTAAGTACTTACCCCAAAGTTGAGAAGCGTGGTGATAGAAAGAATGTGGAGAATGCCACAGGGGTAATATGATATTTGCAGTAATTGGAGATAAACATCCACCATACCCTTCTCATTACATGTAGACAAATTTTCCTCTATTCCCACTTTTTATTTACCCCACAGCAATTCCCATAGGTCTTGTTCATCTCCAAGAGTAATACTTAGGGGTAAAAGACTTGCTGTTAAAGATCCCTCGAAGTTAGGATGAAATCTGAATAATTATCCCCTACAAATAAAAACTTTCCACAAATTACTTTGTAAACTATTTTGGTAATGAAGACAGTGTCCAGCAATCATTATGAATAAGAAAGAAAACTAAATGTTCCTATTAGCCCTATAAGGAGGGAGATAAAATAAATATGAAATGCTGTAACATCATAAAGAAATAGAAACTAAAAAAAATGGAGAAATATAAATTCAACATATGCAGGAAACTGTGAGTAAAGTAAAACAAAAAAAGAAACAAAGGAATTAAAACATGTTAGAAATCTAAAGGCTGAAAGCACCACTAGGAACTGATAACACTGTGCTGTCATATAATAATATGCACTTTGTAACAGTCTCTAGGAAACTCAGTTTAGCAATGTTAAGAATTTACTTCAATAAGTGGACCATGAGCTCTCATTTCAGAGCTCTCATTCAGTGGGGATATTGAGTGTGTTCTAGAAGACACATAAATAAAGGTAAAGAAAGCAGAACCACTACCCATTTTTTTTTTTTTTTGAGACAGAGTCTCACTCTACCACCTAGCTCAGGCTGGTTTCAAACTCATGAACTTAAGTAATCCACCTGTCTCAGCCTCCCAGAGCACTAGGATTACATGTGCGAGCCACCAGGCCCTGCCCCACAATCCAATTGTAAGCAGCACATATGGTGGCGGTGGCTCAGATCGTAAAGTATTGAGTGAGAATGAACAGGGACCCAGAAGGAGCACTGGCAGAAAACAGAAAGAATTTGATAAGCTGGGGGCAAAGGTCAGCATCTCTATGTTTAGTGACAGAGATGTAAGCATAGCTATGTGGTATTAATTCTCAATTAATTCTCAATTCTTCTACTCTTTGATAGTATGATATGTGCAGGGATTTAGAAAGAATACAATGAAATGTTTCCCTTTTAGCTGAAGATGTGTTTTCATATGGCTAGATTTTATGGGATTGGATGGCTCCAAAGGGTTCTTTAGAATTACCATAGTCAAATTCAATACCTGACCTTTGGAGGACTTGCTAGTGGCCTTAAAACACACCGTATAACATTCTCCCCTTACCAGCAGTGTCATATGTCACCCTGGCACTTGTTAGGAAAGAGGAAAATTTTCATAGAGTGTTTTTATATATGACAGATCATTACTTTTCAAACAACAATGTATACCATATGCTACATGTTGTCTAGTAAACACTTTGTGTGGTATGTGGACCAATCAATAATTTTACATTCTTTGTTTTAGCACCCTATTCTGTACTCTAGGTTTATAAATACCAATTATGCCATGTTGCTCAACAACTCTGCACCTTAGATTTGTCATCTATCATATAAGAATAATAGGCGTCCCTGAAACATTTCATAAAGATTAAATAAGATTCTTTTAGTACATAAACTTTGGCACTTTGTAGAAGTACAATAAATAGCAGCATTTGGTGTTACTGATATGGTTGTTCAGTCTCTCGCAGGCGTGGGTATGCGTGTGCACTGAGGTAGACGCCGAGGCATGAAAGGATGGATATTGAAATACAAAAGCATAACTAAGATATATTTTCATTTAGAAGGCAAGATATAATAATAGTACCATGAACTGAAAACATCCTCAGGGAACATATGTATAGTCTATATTTTTGAAAAGTGAAAGTGAGACCAAGCGGGTTGGCTATGCCTGTAATCCTAGCATCCTGGGAGGCCACAGCGGGTGGATCACGAGCTCAGCAGCTAGAAACCAGCCTGAGCAAGAGTGAGACATCCTCTCTACTACAACTAACTGGGTGTTGTGTTGGCTGCTTATGATCCCAGCTACTTGGGAGGCTGAGGCAAGAGGATGGCTTGAACCCAAGAATTTGAGGTTGCTGTGAGCTATGATGCCACCATGGCACTCTACTACTCAGGTGACAGAGTGAGACTCTGTAACAAAAAAAAAAAAAAAGAAAGAAAGAGAGAAGAGAAGAGAAGAAAAGAAAAGAAAAGAAAAGAAAAGAAAAGAAAAGAAAAAAAATTGTCAAAAATGTTTAATTACCTCTCCTACAAAGGTAAAATACATGAACGCATCAATTTATTTCTTGGTAAAATGACTATTCACACCCATGAACACATATATGCATGTACACACACAATTTCTTTCCTAGATCAGATGCTTGTGTGATCTTTGAAAACTTCTTTAATGTTTAAGTTTTAATATTTTGACCTGCAAAATAAAGTCAAAAAACAGCTATTTTGGGGTGGTATTTTTTTGAAGTTCAAATTGGATAGTTCATGGCAAGGGCTTTGTAAGGTAAAGTTCAGTGCAAATGACTAAAGAAGAGGAAACTGATTTTTATTTTTAAAAGTATTACATTATTTCTTAGATCTGTATTTCTTGGAATTATGAACCTACAAAATGCCTCAATTCAAAGCCTGGCATCACTTGCTTCTTGATTTTTCTCCCTCTTGTTACGCCGCACAGATCCCTCTTATCCCGCTAGCTCTTTCTGTCCTCTTAGTTCCCCAACTTTTTTTTCCTAAGAAGGTCCTCAGCTATATCTTCTATAATACAAAATCATATTTATTTATAATTCATAAATGTACCTGTTTTAAAAGTCCGTTAAAATGATACAAGCCATTCAGGTTTCTGATTGAAGTTTTGCCATCCACTCAAAGGTGGTAAGACAGTTGCTCTCAGAAAGATCTTCACAAAAGGAGACAGGAAATAAGAGAAGAGGAGTCACATTCCAGCACAGGGATTCCTCCATCGCCCGCGGCCCTTGTTCAGGATGCTTTCTCCCTTCCTTCTCTGGATCTTCCTGCCTTTGGTGGGTTCTTCTCAGATCATTTTGCAGGTAAAGGTACTGAAACTGCATTATCATCTGTTCCTTTTCAGCTTCCTCTGCAAGTTACTCCACTTATAGAAGGCAAAAATTCTATTCAATAGATTTTAGGAGAATCTGACTTTTATTTTATTTGACCCTTACCTCCTCAGGATTAACCATGATATTATGTGGATTATATGTTCCCACTCCAGTCAATTTAAACAAAGGCTTATGTTTACCACTCATTTTCTAGAAAGTTATTTTACTGCTGGTAGTTTTACATCAATTAAAACTCAGCCAGATACAAAAGGAATGACTACATGTTTAGATCAGGTCAAACTGTCTTATATCCACTCAAATCATTTGAATACTTCAGAGTAGTTTAAGATTTTGTTTTCTTTTCTGTGTTTAAATAGTTTCAGTGTAGATTATTTTTTAAAAATATTAAAATGAAATAAATTTCCTCATTCTTGTAAAGAACAATACCATGTTTTGTATATAATCCTAAAATAAATAAGATCTTTTTTACAACTCACATCCCCAGACACATAAAGATACCTTTTCCTGCCTAAATACTTTTAGTACTCATAAAGAGTGTCAAACTTCTAAAAACTCTACTTGCATAAATTTGGCATGTTTTACCTTCATGTGAAAGAAATAATGCAAATCCCCAAGGAATTGTAATTCCCATAACCAAATCATTCTACCTAAGAATTGGCAGCTGTTGACATTATAACACCTTGCAAGAGTGTTTGTAACTTTACATGGTGGTTGTAATTTATATAAATAACTGTTGTTACAGGATGGATGTGAGATATCAAGACCCAAAGTCAATTAATATAGTGCCAATTAGAATATCTTTATTAAAGAAAAGACCAAATGGCCTGCTGTTCCCCCAATATGGAGAGCAGCCCAGATCCCTGCTAGGGTTCAGCTTATATAATGTGGGCTGATGCAATCTTGGGGGAGTTTGTGCAATTAGAAAATTGCAGAGGCAGGTATTGTTTAAATGCTTACAGGGTATACAATAAAAATAATCACAGGCCATTCACATTGGTTTTAGTCATTCCTTCTAACAATATCTTTCTAGATACCATTCACATTGGTTTTAGTCATTCCTTCTAACAATATCTTTCTAGCCACCATGTCTGGTCGGGCCTCTCAGTATGGTGGGGGTCTTGGAGGGCAAATTGGGGAAGTGAGGACTAGTTTCTGCAGCTCAGACTTCTCAGCACCACTGCCTCTGCTTCCCCTTTTCCTTTCTTTTGTCTCCTTCAACATTTCATTAAACAGTAAACAGTTTATTATGATTTCTGACACAATTTTACTGTACTTAACGTCTAATGCTTTCTACCATTTATCATTTATTATTAATCATTTTGTTATCTATTTTAACTACTCCTAAACTATTGTTAAGCTTTAGCAATTTCCCTAAACTACAGTTAAGCAGTCTCTTTACCCCCTCCCACTTTTGATTGTGTTTTGCTGATTTAGCAGGCTGATTTAGCAAGAATTTAAGGGTGAAGCAAAAAGGAAGGCAACAAAGGGGGGGAGAGAGTGACAGGATTTTTAATCCCATCTCACTGTAATATAATAACGAGTTGCCTAGGTGGAAAGAAAAGATCTGGAATAATTACAAATAAGAAACACATGAGCCCGTGTCTTCAGTGTAAAACAGAAGGTAATTCTGCTTAATGAAAGTCCGTTTTTAGAGACACAGCAGATTACAGAACAGCTAATTATTAGCAGACCCTGTCCTGGTAAGAATGAGAATTTCAAAAACACCCAGAGGCATATACAGTCATCAACCAAAAATTGATCATTCACAGGTGAATTGCCCACATTCCCAGTCTCCAGTCACAACAGATTTCCTCGCTCAGCTGCCTCACACCACCTCAGGCAAACTTTGCTCTCAGCCAAAGCATTTCTGCTGCTCAGCTGGGCTTCCCTCCTCTTTGCAAATTATGCAAGTTCTTGGACATACTAATTCTGCTGTCCCAGCTCTGAGAAGTCCAATCAACCTCCCCTGGCGACCCACTGCCTCCGCATTCTCAGGTGACTTTCCCAGGTCCACAGGTGAGTTTACGCCTCCAAACCATTTCTACTCGTGATTCTCTTGCCTCAGCCTCCCAGTAGCTGAGACTACAGGCACCCACCATAATGCCCAGCTGTTTTTTTTGTTGTTGTTGTAGCTGTTATTGTTGTTTAGCAGGCCCAGGCTGGGTTCAGACCCACCAGCCCCGGTGTATGTGCCAGCGCCCTACCACTTAGCTACAGGAACTGAGCCCACATAATTTTTCAAATTGTATCGAAGGCATTATAAAACTAAGAACCACACAACTAACAAGTTGCCTAGTACAGAATACAGATCAACAAATAACCATTAATAGAATAAAGAATATTCACATAAAAAATGATTTAGATTTACTCTTGTTTATGGTTAAAAGTCCAACTTTGACTTAGTGGGAAAAAAATCAATTTTTTTCTATTAATAGTTAATAGAACACTTAAAAAAAGCAAATACTCTCCCAAACAATTCCTCAAAATCATGTTACGAAATTTATTGAATTGACTAAAATGCAATATGATTCTCCAATTTGAATAAGAATTAAAATTATTTTTCAAACCACTACAATAAGTTTATTTTTATGATGAAGCTAGATTCTGTCTTATGTCCTCAATAATGGGAGTTCCATCCTTTCTCTGTTAGTTCTTTCTTCCTCATGTCTTTGCTCCCTGTATTGATTCAATATTTGCTGAGGAGCAACTCTATGCCAGGCACCAAGCAAAGTCAAACTACTGCCTTAATATGCTCTGGTTGCCTGTCTTTTTGAGATCTTACAAATTAAAAATGTTTGCCTGGACCAATATCCTAGAGCATTTTCCCAATGTTTTCTTCTAGTTGTTTCATAGGTTCAGGTCTTATATTTGAGTCTTCAATCAAATTTGATTTGATTTTTATATATGAGGAGAGATAGGCATTTAGATTCATTCATCTGCATATGGTTGTCTGGTTTATCCAGCACCATCAAGCTAAAAAGTGTCCGTTTCCACACCACAAAGGAAACAATCAACAAAGTGTAGAAAAACCTATGAGATAGGAAAAAATATTTGTAAATTATCCATCTGGCAAGAAATTAATAACCAGAATATATAAGAAACCCAAATACTTAATAGCAAAAAGTAATGACAATATAATTACAAATGGGCAAAATATTTCAACATCGTTTGCCAAAAGAAGTCATCCATATGGCCAACAGGCACATAAAAAATTCCTGGGTCACTGATCTTCAGAGAAATGCAAATTACAGCCACCAGGAGTTATTATCTTGCCACAGTTAAAAAGGCTTTTTATCAAAAAGACAGGCAGTAACAGAGGCTGGTGAAGATGTGGAGAAAGGGGAACCCTCCTACACTGTTGGTGGAATGTCAATTAACTCAGTCACTATGGAAAACAGTATGGAGATAACCCCCCCCTAAAAAAATTAAGAATACAGCTACCATGTGATTCAGCAATCCCTCAACTGGGTATATATTCAAAACAGAGAAAAGAATTATATTAAAGAGGTATCTGCACTCCCATGTTTATTGCAGTGCTATTCACAACAGCCAACCTAAGTGTACATCAACAGATGAATGGATAAAGAAAATAGGGTATATACACACAATGGAATATTACTCAAACATACAAAAAGAAATCACATCGTGTGTAGCAATATAGATGGAAGAGAAGTCATTTTGTTATGTGAAATAGCCAGGTGCAAAAAGACAAATATTGCGTGTTCTCACTCAATGTGGGGTCACAAAAGTGAATATTCTGAATAGATTGGTAGTTCTCAAAGACTAGGAAGGGAGGACACTAGAGAAAAATGAAGTGGGCTGATTTATGGGTCCATACATAGTAGTGTTTGGTACTTAAGCATGATGACTATAATTAAGAATATCTATTGAATATTTTAAAATAGTTAGAAGAGAAGAATTTGAATGTTTCTAGCACAAAAAAAGTAAGATATAAATATTTGAGGTAATGGATATCCCAATTCTCCCTGGTTTGGTCATTATGCCTTTTATAAATATAACAAAATATCATATGGATACTGAAATATGTATAACTATTATGTGTCAATAAAATAGTAATTCCTATAGTCAAACTATGGCTCTCACAAAAAAAACCAACTTATTCTGGAGAGCATGATTTTTTTAGGGCCATCAGGAAGAGCTGCCTTCAGCAACACACAGTAAGCTCTGAACAGACACAGGTTGAATGCTGTAATCCAAGAAAACTTTCAGGCATTTAAACTGACATTTATGGATTTGCATGATCATTATTACACTGCTGAGTAATCAGCATAAATATTCGAGAGTTGACAAAAAAAGACTGGAAATTAGTATTAACATCACAAAATATAGTTTTGCCTCGTGTCAGGAGGTTTCATGGAAATACACCTCTTCAGGAATATAGAGAATTTTTGCCATTGTATCCATATTTTAAAAACTGGGGGTTGGGGGAAGAGCAGATCTGCAGTGCAACACATAGGAATGATGAGACACTGTCCTCTTCACCCCCTTGAATACACGCTGCCCACGCAGAGAGCAGATCCACCCAGGGACAGCTGTGCTCCTCCAGGGAAGGGTGACACGGTGCGTGCTTCCCTGTGTGTTCTGTCTCACAGACACAAGCTCACGGTGGGACTGGGAGACACACAGAACAAACACTGGGGTCCCACAAAGGCAAACCCATTGGGTTTCATCCATCTCCTGATGACGTGAGTTGACCAATTACAAGGCAACTTCCTGACCTGGAGTTTAGATTCATAGGACAGGATAAAAATTTCCATGACTGAAATGTTGAGGTGGGATAA
This sequence comes from Nycticebus coucang, assembly GCF_027406575.1. Lineage (NCBI taxonomy): Eukaryota > Metazoa > Chordata > Mammalia > Primates > Lorisidae > Nycticebus > Nycticebus coucang. Next base: position 49,439,433 of record NC_069782.1, read on the forward strand.
TGAAGAAGAACCTTACAGAATAGGACAATATTTGGCCCTGGAGTCAGAGCTGGATAAGGTCAGGACAGAGTAAGGATGGCAGTGTGTGATTTCCCAGCACTGTCAAAACCTTCCATGCATAGTGCCCGGAGAGTTAAATTGACATTCTCAAAAGCCACGTGACAGTAGAAATATAGAAATGGGCTGAGATGACAAGGATTATAGTAACAAGGAATGATATAGGCCTTGGAAATTATTCAATGTGAAAGGAAGGAGCATGAAAAGATTTAACCATGACACTAAATATGTGACCAAAAAATGGTTTATAAAGAGGCAACACAGGGGAAAATGATAAGAAAATTCAATTTGCCCATTTATTTGTATTACAGGTGGGATCAGAGCATCTAGAGCAAATTTCAGTAAATTCATGTGAGTAAACTTGGGTTGGAAAATCGGCTCAAAAATGGAGATATGGATTTAAGGTACATTTACATGGAAGTGATAGTTAGAAGTCGGAAAAATGGATGAAATGATAATAGAAAGAGAAACTGGGTAAGGATAAAAATTTAGAATCAGCTCCATGAATATGTGTGTGGGGTGGAAGCATCGTGAAGATGAGCTTCTCTTCTGGAGAAGCAGTCATGAAATCCAATTCCACAGACTTCAAAGCGGAAGACTATTCAAGCATTGACTTCCTAAGAGCCTAACCTCAAGATGTAAGAGAATTAGAATTTTCTTGTTTGATATCAGGACCTTAATCACTGTTGCCCTTTATTGGTGAATGTGATCTTTCATACAGGTTAAATGGCTTATTTGTTCCCTCTGAAGTTGTGCTAGATAAGAGTTAAAAGCATCTCTGTGTTTGACAGGCAAAGCACTGACTTGCTTTCCTTTGGCCAGTATTAAAATTCTTGCTTTTCTTTGTTTGTTCTCTCACTCAATTACATACATAGTATTTGGCAAAATATGGCTGGATGGGGAACATTAATTGTACTGTTATTTGATTCCTTTTGCTTTATGATTCTCTGGTGAGTCTTCTTGGAAAGAACCTAGAAACACTGTACCTATTGCTGATATATTGCTTGTTTTGTCTTTTCCCTTGGTATCTCAGAAATCATGGCTTAAAGGTGAATAGAAATCTCTGTATTTTAATAGGAAATTTTTGCCTACAAACTCAATATCATCTCAATTATATTCCAAAAAGCTATTTATGCCTTTACACGTAATACAAATAAGGAAATTCAATTTTAAACCTGAAAGTTACTGAACAGTTACAGATTGCATGAATCAAAGATGACTTTTTTGTCCCTAACAGATACAAATTACCCAACATTTTAAATTCATGCTACCTCTAATTACAGCCTTATCCCATAGAAATTATCTTGGAACTTATAAACATTATCATTGGAGGCATCAAGAAAATTGGTTATCTTCTTACACAATTGAAATGCCTTTTATTATTACCATATTTTCTCACTGAAAAAATAATTGATATTCGAGCAATGAACCATTGGAATGATTTTGTATAAACATCCAACCAATAAACAAGAAAGATTATTTCTAACTTTACTTGACTGGTCCTCATTCTAGAGCAACTTTTTTTTTTTTTTTTTATTGTTGGGGATTCATTGAGGGTACAATAAGCCAGGTTACACTGATTGCAATTGTTAGGTAAAGTCCCTCTTGCAATCATGTCTTGCCCCCATAAAGTGTGACACACACCAAGGCCCCACCCCCCTCCCTCCTTCCCTCTTTCTGTTCCCCCACCATAACCATAAATGTCGTTAATTGTCCTCATATCAAAATTGAGTACATAGGATTCATGCTTCTCCATTCTTGTGATGCTTTACTAAGAATAATGTCTTCCACGTCCATCCAGGTTAATACGAAGGATGTAAAGTCTCTATTTTTTTTAATGGCTGAATAGTATTCCATGGTATACATATACCACAGCTTGTTAATCCATTCCTGGGTTGGGGGGCATTTAGGCTGTTTCCACATTTTGGCGATTGTAAATTGAGCTGCAATAAACAGTCTAGTACAAGTGTCCTTATGATAAAAGGATTTTTTTCCTTCTGGTAGATGCCCAGTAATGGGATTGCAGGATCAAATGGGAGGTTTAGCTTGAGTGCTTTGAGGTTTCTCCATACTTCCTTCCAGAAAGGTTGTACTAGTTTGCAGTCCCACCAGCACTGTAAAAGTGTTCCCTTCTCTCCACATCTACGCCAGCATCTGCAGTTTTGAGATTTTGTGATGTGGGCTATTCTCACTGGGGTTAGATGATATCTCAGGGTTGTTTTGATTTGCATTTCTCTAATATATAGAGATGATGAACATTTTTTCATGTGTTTGTTAGCCATTCGTCTGTCGTCTTTAGAGAAAGTTCTATTCATGTCTCTTGCCCATTGATATATGGGATTGTTGGCTTTTTTCATGTGGATTAATTTGAGTTCTCTATAGATCCTAGTTATCAAGCTTTTGTCTGATTGAAAATATGCAAATATCCTTTCCCATTGTGTAGGTTGTCTCTTTGCTTTGGTTATTGTCTCCTTAGCTGTACAGAAGCTTTTCAGTTTAATGAAGTCCCATTTCTTTATTTTTGTTGTTGTTGCAATTGCCATGGCAGTCTTCTTCATGAAGTCTTTCCCCAGGCCAATATCTTCCAGTGTTTTTCCTATGCTTTCTTGCAGGATTTTTATTGTTTCATGCCTTAAATTTAAGTCCTTTATCCATCTTGAATCAATTTTTGTGAGTGGGGAAAGGTGTGGGTCCAGTTTTAGTCTTTTACATGTAGACATCCAGTTCTCCCAACACCATTTATTGAATAGGAAGTCTTTCCCCCCAAGGTATGTTCTTGTTTGGTTTATCGAAGATTAGGTGGTTGTAAAATGTTAGTTTTATTTCCTGGTTTTCAATTCTATTCCGAGTGTCTATGTCTCTGTTTTTGTGCCAGTACCATGCTGTCTTGAGCACTATGGCTTTGTAGTACAGACTAAAATCTGGTATGCTGATGCTCCAGCTTTATTTTTGTTACAGAGAACTGCCTTAGCTATACGGGTTTTTTTCCGGTTCCATACAAAACGCAGAATCATTTTTTCCAAATCTTGAAAGTACGATGTAGGTATTTTGATAGGAATGGCATTGAATAGGTAGATAGCTTTGGGAAGTATAGACATTTTAACAATGTTGATTCTTCCCATCCATGAGCATGGTATGTTCTTCCATTTGTTAATATCCTCTGCTATTTCCTTTCTGAGGATTTCATAGTTTTCTTTATAGAGGTCCTTCACCTCCTTTGTTAGGTATATTCCTAGGTATTTCATTTTCTTTGAGACTATGGTGAAGGGAGTTGTGTCCTTAATTAGCTTCTCATCTTGACTGTTATTGGTGTACACAAAGGCTACTGACTTGTGGACATTGATTTTATATCCCGAAACATTACTGTATTTTTTGATGACTTCTAGGAGTCTTGTGGTTGAGTCTTTGGGGTTCTCTAAGTATAAGATCATGTCGTCAGCAAAGAGGGAGAGTTTGACCTTCTCTGCTCCCATTTGGACTCCCTTTATTTCCTTGTCTTGCCTAATTGTATTGGCTAGAACTTCCAGCACTACGTTGAATAGTAAAGGTGACAGAGGACAACCTTGTCTGGTTCCAGTTCTAAGAGGAAAAGCCTTCAGTTTTACTCCATTCAGTAAAATATTGGCTGTGGGTTTGTCATAGATAGCTTCAATCAGTTTTAGAAATGTGCCACCTATGCCTATACTCTTCAGTGTTCTAATTAGAAAAGGATGCTGGATTTTATCAAATGCTTTTTCTGCATCTATTGAGAGGATCATGTGATCTTTATTTTTGCCTCTGTTAATATGGTGGATAACATTTATGGACTTGCGTATGTTAAACCAGCCTTGCATCCCTGGGATGAAGCCTACTTGATCATGATGAATGACTTTTTTGATGATAAGCTGTAATCTATTGGCTAGGATTTTGTTGAGAATTTTTGCATCTATATTCATGAGTGAGATTGGTCTGAAATTCTCCTTTTTGTTTGGGTCTTTTCCTGGTTTTGGTATCAGGGTGATGTTTGCTTCATAGAATGTGTTGGGGAAGATTCCTCTAGAGCAACTTTTAATAACAGAAAGTTAAACTGAAGATGTCACAAAGATGCTTTCATTTTTCATTGTAAGAATCTCTTTTCTAATGCAAGGAAATACACATATTATAGAAATGGAGAAAATATTTGTAATGTTGATATTTTCTAGTAAATGTGCTAGAGAAAGTATTGCATCTTTTTACTGAAAGGCCTACATATGTTTCAGGTTATTAATTTCTCTTCCAGTTCAGTTCTTTTTTCTGTCTGACCCTTTCCCTTTTCTGTCTGTGTGAATTCACACAAGCACGAATGTGATCTATTCACTCGCTGACCTCATATTTGAGAGGCTGCCCCAGAAATGCAGAAGGAAAGTCACCCCCCTCTTTTGAAAAAATCAAGGTCTTCGTGTCTCCACTAACTTTGGCTTTGATTTGCTTTTACATAAGTCCAGAGGTTTTTTTAATTAATATTCTGATAATATTTACTATATTGAATTACTTAACTAGTAAGACTGCAAGTAGAAAAAAATATGTGATGATAAATATTGAAAACGAGTGAAGGAAAACAATAAAAATGCACAACTATTTATACCAAGAGATCAGAGTAAAACTTATTTCTGATGCCTGCCCTGAAAGAAAATATTCATATTTATTTTCTCTCTCTTACAGACACACACAGGAATGTGCGCGCGCCCATGTGTGCGCGCGCACACACACACACACACCCCTTTCTGCATCTTAATGCAGAAAAGAAAAGATATGTTCTTTATCCCCTCCTCAGAGGATAAACCAATAAAAAATTATAATTTAAACTAAGTATTTTAGAATGTTAATTTATTGATGAAATGTTGATATGTTAAGTGGCTTTTTAAAAAATCATCAATAAGTGACAAAATAAAACTTTTTTCTTAAAAAAAAAAAATTATTAGTAAAACCATGGAGCTGGAGTCCAAAACAGAACCAAAAAATTGTGTCACCAGACCCATGTTCTGAAACATATTAAATACAATTATTAAGGAAAACTGTTTTGTGAGGGAAATTGGAGACAATAAGTGGATAGAAAAAATGATCTGGTATTTTGTAAATACACGTTTAAATAAAAGAATATATAGAGATACATGTGAAGTGAGCTTCCAAGGGAAGCATAACTCACTTATTTTTCTTTGAAATGCCAGCAGAGCACAGCAGAGGACCTGTGGTGCTGGACGCAGGGGAGTGTCCAGGAGCCTGTTGGGATCTCCAGTCAGGTCACACACAGCTGAGGCTCAGAGGATGCCGCAGGAGAACAGGATGCTCGCTAAAGCCGGAGGGGCTCTGCTGGGAAATCAGGTGATGCCAAACAGGGTCAGTTTCCCATTCCACCACTTATCCTTGGCAGAAAAAGGTCTAAGCCAGGAAGATTAAGATGACCTATTCAGTTCTCTGATCTGCCACATGCCCGAGTTGTGATTGGATGTTGAATGCCTATTTAAACTGTTTATCAAATTCTGAATATTTATTGCAACTCATTATTTCTAAGTTACTCCTTAAATCTCTAAAATGATTGGCAATGCATAATGTTAAATGACGTCCAGAGACTTCGACAGCTACTTTTTTCATATCACTATAGATGGTTAAGAGAATCATCAAACTTTAGGTTTACAAAATATCTTAGAATTGAAGTCTTTCATTTTGTGGAAAATTAAATAAAAACCTAATAAAAGAAAGGCATCCTGCTACTATTACATAGCCGAGGGGTTTAGAATAAGCCAAAATTTCCTTTTCCTGTTATACTTTTAATTTAAGTTTAAAATATTGACCTTGATGAAAGCCTAGTATGTTAATGAAACACACATATATTAAAGAATAAGCCACTCACGGCAACTAATGCCTTTTCAAATAAGCAATATACCAAAATAAGCTCTTTAACAAATATCTAGGGGCAGATGGGGGCTTTACTGTTGTTAATAGCATATGCTTTTTTTTAGGTTATTGTCATGATAGTTTATCTATCCACCAGAGAATTGCGTAAAACTGCCAGAAAATAACAGATGGTCTTTGAAACAAACATATTTCCCACTGTATCATCAGCATTAAGTTAGATACAGATTGCCTGTTTTTCCTCTGACGTGGCATCAGTGAACTCATCATTAGCAAATCTTTGTTAAACTCGATATTAATTATAACTCAACTGTATCTTCAGAGTGTAATGTTAAAGATAAAAATGCTGCTGCTTAAAAAATTTAATAAGCCAATTATTTTTCTTTACTTTGACAAATTTGAAATATAAATTCTATTTTGACTAGTGTGGCAATTAAATTTGTTCAAATTATAACCCAGATACCCAGGTACATTAGCATAAATGTGCTTCTTTCTGCTTATACTGACAGTGAAAAGTACTAACGAAATGAAAAAGAGTAGAATGTAATTCAGAATTCGCTGGAGCCTGCTGCCCTGTGTTGCTGACTGGGAAATCTCTAGTTCTTAAATTAAGTGGAAATTTGAGAGTATACCCTCAAGCCTAATCCTCTGTGTTTATAAACTACAAATTCTAGTTTTTTATTTCATGGTTTCACTATAAGTATCACTAAACTAGAGAGGTTTTTTTTCTAAAAATATATTTAAAAATTAAAGACAAATAATCGAAAGACTCGGCATTTCCAATGTAAGATTAGTAAGATTTGGAGACATGACACAGTCCCTGGATGACTCCTGGGATGTGACTCAGCACATAAGGGCTCCTTTTAAACTCAGAGGTAGGCAGAGTAAGTGAAAACCAAACAACCTGCCACAGCGTTTGCTTTCCAAGAACATAAGGAATTAATGTTTTAATAGAAGGACACACTTGTGAAAAAAGTAGTGTATAAACTTAGTACAAATATGAGCATAAATAATTTTACTTTAAAAAGTATGAAATAAAAGCATACAAAATATTAGCATATTATGAAGTATGAACTCAAGCATACACGAGTGTCCTTGTGTATTTTTAAATTTCTAAAACATGTTTAGTGTATTAATTATAATAGTAATTACTCAAAATTTCATCCACCCTTCAAAGCACTTTCTTTAGGATGAGTTCACGAATTTAATTGTCACATCCTATGTGATGACAGCTCTGATGGTCACTCCAGAAAAGGAGTTCCAAAATTGCTTTGAAAGGAGGACCATGCATAGTCTCCCAAGGGGAAGACTTCACAGGCAACCGTAGTGATATTCAACAATCAGGTGGGTGGTGCTTTTTCTAGGATGAGTTTATGAAAATTATTCAGTCTCATATGTTAGAATTTCCTTCCTTTTTTAGGTTATATAAAATTCTCTTGTACATATTAATGTTATACTTTTCCATTCATTGGTCCATGTATGTTTCTGCAAATTGTAGAAGAATTTGCCTAATTACTCTGGCTAGGACTTCCAGTACCATTGAATGTAAGTGGCAAAAGTGGGTTTCTTCCACATTTTAACTCCTATGATCATAGTACTATGGTCTGAACGTTTCTGTCCCCCAAATGGTTATAGTCAAATCTAATCATCAACGTGATGGCATTAGGAAGTGGAGTTTTTAAGAGGTGATTAGGTCATTAAGGGTGGAGATGTCAGGAAGAGATTAGTGCTGTCATGAAGGACGCCCCAGAGAGCTGCCTTGCCTTTTTTCCCATGTGAGAGCACAAGCAGAAAGCACTGTCCGTGAACTAGAAAGTGGATCCTCAGAAGACAAGGAATTGAATAGCGATTTGATGTTGGACTTATGTCTTCCAGAATGGCAAGAAAATGATTTTCTCTTATTAGCTACTCAGTGTATGGTGTTTTGGAATAGTAAGTTTAATGGAGTAAGGCAAATGATTGTACATACATACATCTTTTTGAGACTCTGCTTTTAATTCTCTGGGGTATATACACAGAAGTGGATTTGCTGGATCGTATGGAAAGTCCATTTTCAAATTTTGTAAGGAACAATGATCCCATTTTCCAAAGTAGATGTACCACATTACATTTCTACTAACAGGACACAAGGGTTCCAACTTCTCTCCATCCTTACAATACTTACTGTTTCATCTTTTTGAATAGTAGCAGTCATCCTGTAGGTTGTGAAATATTATTGTACTGTGGTGTCCACTTTAATTTCCTTAATAATAAGTGATACTAAACATCATTTTATGTGATTTTAGAATCCATGTATTTTGTTTGCAGAAATGTCTATTCTAATCCTTCACCCATTTTTGAAGGGACTATTTATTTCTGTTATTCTCTGTTTATTCTGGATATTATTAGTTACATGATTTGCAAATACTTTCTCTCATTCCATATCTGCTTTTCCACTCTGTTGATTGTGTCCTTTCGTGAACAAAAGTTTTATTTTTTTATTCTATTAAATTCATATTCATCTGTCTTTATGCTAATATTACACTTTTTGATTCCTGTAGTTTTCTAGCATGTTTTGTAAACAAGAACTATGAGCTCTTTAATTTTATTTTTATTTTTCAAAATTGTTGTTTTTATTCACGATCTCTTTGACTCAATGTATATTTTAGAATAAGTTTCTATATTTATGCAAAAATATTGTGATTTTCATATGAATAAGATTTGAATCTGTAGATAGCTTTGTGTAATATTTGTATCCTAACATTTAAAATCTCCAATCCATAAAATGAGATATATTGTCAGTTACATGTGCCTTTTTTCATTTCTTTCAGCAACATTTTATAATTTTCACTATGTAAATCTTCCATCTTCATGATTAATTCCTAATCTTTTTTTGTTTTTGTTTTTTGTTTTTATGCCATTGTAAACAGAATTGTTTTCTTTCTTTTTTTTTGAGTTTTACTAATTTTTTTGCATAAAATAAATTTATTAGGATATATTCCAAGCTTATAAAATAAAGACGTGTATACAGATGCCCCTTTAAAAGAATATTTAAAACCTATTATTTAAACAAGTCTCTTAGAATGCAGTAAATTTGAGAAAGCAAAGAAGTGAAACTCTCAAACTCTTGAACACCTTTCTATTTGTGTACCTATTTGTTACTGTGGAGGGAACTGCTCACAAAAATGTTAGATAATTTAGGTGATGCAATAAAGAGAAAACTGCAATGTTACAATTAAAATTTTGACTTATAAACATTGAATTAATTTCATTACATGTGGTTTCTTTCATTTTTTTTATTAAATCATAGCTGTGTACAATAATGCAATCATGAGGTACAATATGCTGGTTCCATATACAGTCTGAAATATTTTCACTGAACTGGTTAACATAGCCTTCATGGCATTTTCTTAATTATTGTGTTCAAACCCTTATACTCTATACTTAGTAAACTTCACCTGCACCCTTCCAAGATGCACCCTAGCTGTGGACCCACCAATCACCCTCCCTCCACCCTTAAATTACTTTTCAGATTGGACATTGTTAGTGTATAGAAATGCAGCTGATTGTTGTGCCCTGACTTTATAACCTGCTATACTGGTAAATTTGTGTATTAGTTTTAATCTGTTTTGTGGAATTTCTATTTTTTTTTCATCTTATATCATATTATCTGCAAACACAAAGTTTCACTTCTTCTTTTCCAATGTAAATGCATTTTCTTTCTTTCTCTTGCCTAATTGCTCTGGCTAGGATTTGTAGTACTATTGAATATAAGTGGCAAAAGTGGGCATTTTTGTCTTATTGCTGATCTTAGAGAAAACACTTTCAGTTTTTTCATCTTTGAATATAATATTTACCATGAGGTTTTTACATGTAGACTTTATTGTGTTGGTGTAAATCCCTTCTGTGCCTAGTCAATGAATGCTTTATCGTGAAAGTATGTTGACCTTTGTCAAATGATTTTCTGCGTCAGTTGAGATGATCCAATGGTGTTTTTCTCCTTCATTTGACTAATGTATTGTATTATTTTATTTTATTTTTGTGTGTTGATTGATTCTAGCATTCCAGGAATAAATCCCACTTGGTCATGATAAAAGTCCTTTTAATACCCTTCTGAATTTGGTTTACTAGTTTGTTAGGTATATTTGTATTTAATGTTCATGAGGGATCTTGGCCTATGGTTTCCTTTCCTGTGGTGTCTTTGTCTGGACTTGACTTCAGGACAATGTTGGCTTTGTAGAATTAGCAAGTCTCCCTTTGTAGAATTAGCAAGTCTCCCCTACCTCTTCAATTTGGGGCAGAGCTTGAAAAAATTTGGTATTAGTTATTCTTTAACTCTTTGCTGGAATTTGTCAGTTTGGCCATCAGATCAAGGGCTTTCCTTTGTCAAGTTATTTTCCTTTTCTGATGCAATCACCATGTTACTTATAGGTCTCTTCAGGTTTTCTATTTCTGATTCAAGCACCTTGTTGGATGTAGGCCTGTCCAGGCTTCCTATTTCTTCAAAATAGGTAGATTTATGTTTCTAGAAATGTGTCCATCTAAATTATCAGATTTTTTTGTCATACCGTTGTTCTTAGTACTCTCTTATATTAATTTTAATTTTCTTAGGCTTGGTAATAATGTCTCAGTTTCACTTCTGATTTTAGCAAGTTTAGTCTTCCTTTCTATTACTCCATCTAACTAAAAGTTTACCAACTCTGTTGATCTTTTCTATGAGCCAACTTTTCGTTTCATTGATTTTCCTCTGTTTTTTTAATTCTCTCTTTCATCTCTGATTTAAAGTTTACTATTTCTTTTCTTTCACTAGCTTTGGATTTTATTTGTTTATCTTCTTCTAGGTTTTTAGATTGTAAAGTCAGTTGTTGGTTTGGGGCCAGTTCACTGTCCCTCAGACTGTTGGAGGGCGGACTATAGTTTAAAAGAAAAACTATGAACAAATTCCTATGCACACTGCACATCTTAATTTGAAATAAAAAACAAAACAAAACGAGAACAAATACAATCACACTGCCACATGTGGCCCACTGGCTGCAGTTTGAGTACCCCTGGTGAGGTCTCTCTTGCTTTATTTAACGTCAGCATACACATAAGTAGCTGCGAAGCTTTCCTTTGACACTGCTTTTGTTGCATCACTTATGTTTGGTATGTGTGTTCCTGTTTCATTCATCACTAAATACTTTCTAATAGCCTCTGTCATTTCGTCTTTGATCCATGGACTGCTTAAGAGTATATTGTTTAATTTCCACAAATTAGTGAAGCTTCCAGTTCTACTTCCATTATTGATTTCCCACTTCATCCCATTGTAGTCAGAAATGATACTTTTTATGTTATTTCCCTTTATAATTTTTTAAGATTTATTTGTGGCCTAGCATACGGTCTGTCCTGGAAAATTTCCCCTGTGTACTAGTGAATAATGTGTATTTTATTGTTGCTGATCAAGTGTTCTGTGTTTGTTAGATCAAGTTGGTTTATTGTGCTGTTTAAGTCCTCCACATCCTTACAATCTTATGTTTGTTCTCTCTATATTGGAGTGAAATGTTAAAGTCCAAAGCTGTCATTATGCAGTTGTGTACTTCTCTTTTAACACATCAATTTTTGTGTCATATATTTTTATGATCTTCTGTTAGGTGGATAAATGTTTATAAACGTTAGATCTCCTTATATCAAACTATTAATTTATATGTATTTTCCTTTATCTCTTGCAAAATTCTTTTAATTTAAAGTCTATTTTGTTTCAATTGTTAAAGCCATTTATTCTCTCTTTTAGTTACTATTTGCATGGATATCTTTTTGAAACCTTTCATTTTTAATTTGCTTATGTTTTTGGATCTAAAATAAGTATCTGTAGATCGCATAGATTTGGATTTTTTTTTTTTTTAATCTCACTCTCTTGTCCCAGATTAGAGTGCTATGGTGTCATAGCTCACAGCAACACCAAACTCCTGGGCTTGAGCAATCCTTCTGCCTCAGTCTTCCAAGTAGCTGGCACTACCAGCTAGTTTTTGTATTTTTCGTGGAGACGGGTCTTGCTCTTGCTCAAGCTGCTCTCTAGCTCCTGAGCTGAAGTAATATTCCTTCCTGAGCCTCTCACAGTGCTAGGATTACAGGTGTGACTCACTGAGCCTGGCCAAGAATTTTTTTTGTTGTTGTTGTTGATCCATTCTACCCATCTCTATGTTTTGGTTATATTTTTGTCCAGTTACATTTAGAGTAGTTACTGATAGGGAGAAACTTATTTTTGTCTTTTTGATATTTATTTTCTATGTATTTAATGACTATTTTGTCCCTCATTTTCTACATTACTATCTGCTTTGAATTTTTTTTTTAGGGTGAAATATTCCCACTTTCCTTCTCATTTACTTTTGTATATATTCTGTAACCATATTCTTGGTTGTTACAATAAAGCTTATATTTAGCATTCTTAAATTATGATATTCTGATTTTAACTTTTACCAGGTCAATTTCAATAACACACATATTCTGTGCTCCTTTGCAGTTCCTTTCTAACTCCTTTCATTCATTTATTTAATAAAATTACATCTTTATATGTAGTATGTCCCAAAACATAATCGAATTATTATTTTTAGTGCACAAATCTCTTAAATTATGTAGGGAAGAAAATGTGGAGTTATGAATCAAAGTTATAATAATACTAGCTTTTATACTAACAATTTTTAATGATTAGTTTTTAAATCACATAGAAAACAAAAAAGTGAAGCGACAAAATATTATTACAATAAAATTATTTTTAACACTGGCCTTATATCTACCATTATTAATTTTTTTCTTTATTCTTTCTCTTTTTTTGCATTTTTTGGCTAGGGCTGGGTTTGAACCCGCCATCTCTGACATGTGGGGCTGGTGCCCTCCTCTTTTGAGCCACAGGTGCTGTCCCATTACTAAAATTTTTATTTTTCCATATGACTTCAAGTTACTATTTGATGTCCTTTCATTTGAACCTAAGAATTTCTTACAGGGAAAACTTTATGGTAGCAAGCTCCCTTTGCTTTTCTTTGTCTGGAAATACCTTAATTTTTCTCTAGGGAAGTTACTCTGATACAGAGTCTTATTGGATAGCATTTTCTTCTAACACTTTGAATATATCAGCCTATTGCTTTCTGGTCTGAAATTTCTGAAGTGAAATTTGCTCATAATATTACAAATTCTCCTTAACTTACAATGAGATTACATCCTAATGAAACCATTTCTAAGTCAAACATATCATAAGTCAAAACCACATTTACTATCCCAATAATTACATTGTAAAATAAAAATACGTATAAACCAATCTTTATAAGCCCAGATGCTCCACAATTAATGATAAAGTGATATCCCAGTAAAGCCATCATGCATTTTAAAAATTATAAACTGAACCATTGGTAAATCAGGAGCAATCTGTGTGGAGGATCTCTGTGACTTCTGTTTTTGTGTTTTCAAAATTCTCCATCTTGGATTTCAAGACTTTAATTGCAGTGTGCCTTGGTGTGAGTCTCTGAGTTTATTCTAGTTTATTGAGTTTCTTGGATATACATATATATTCATGTCTTTCATAAAACTTAGGAGTTTTTTTTTTTTTTTTTTTTTTTGCCATTTTTTACCCAAGTAATCTCTTTGCACCCTTCTCTGCCTCTTGTCATTCTGAAACTGCCATAATGTATATGTTGGTTCACTCGGTGCTGTTACACTGACTCATTAAGCTCTGTTCACTTAACTTACTCTTTTTTCTTTTTCTTCTAAGATACAAAACTTTCAGTTGTTATATCTTCAAGTTCACTAATTCATTTTTGTCTCAAATCTGATAAATTTTGTTTGAATCCCTGTAGTATTTTTTTTTTTTAATTTTAGTTACTGTATCTTCTATTCTAAAATGTGCGGTCTTTTTTAATGTTTTCTTCCTCCTCTTTATTTTTATTTGTAATACATCATTTTATTGAGCTTTTCCATGTCTCATTTTAGTTCTGTGAACATCTTTAAGATAGTTGTTTTAAAGTCTTTGTCTAGCTGCTCCACTATCTGGTCTTTCTAAGTAATAGGGTTTGGTTGGTTTTCTGTTTTTTGTTTTTTTATTTTTTTAATAGGCCATACTCTACTATTTATTTGCATGCCTTTTTGTTGTTGTTGTTGTTGTTAAATACTAGAAATTTTAATTTAATAATGTGGTAACTCTGGAAATCATCTTTTCCTCCTTACCCATTTTTTTTATTGTGTTTTGTTTTTATTTTGTTTTATTTTTGATTGTTGTAGACTTTTTCCATGCGAGTGATCCATGTGAGACATAAACTTTGAGTCTTCTCAGATCTTTTCTGTCCATGCTCCTTTCCATAAGCATTCATGGTGGCTTTCTAATTTTCCCTGTAAATGTAATTGCTTCCAAATGTGTTCATCATCAATTTTCTGAGCTAAGAGCTGAAATTGACCAAAATTAACTGCAGTTTATCATTCAAGTCCTCCTCTGGAATTCATAAGCTTTCAATAGACTCTAGAGTTCAAAAATAATTATATCAGACTAATTCTGCAAATGCAACTATTTTCTAGATGAGAAGACAGATTCCTGGAGTCCTGGTGCTTTCTACTTAGCCATCCTCCCAGAATTCTCTGAGAAATAGCTATTTTTATAATGTAAAAAGTAATATCTATATAAAAATGTCTATTATTTAAGGTATTTTGATGTTTCCATAATCTTGACACTTATCCCTAAATTTACAAGGTCAACATTGTCAATAATAGTGCTTTCTTTTATAAAGCCATTTTCTAACACATTTAGGTAGACTACATCACTCCTTTAAGTTGCTTCAATACATGCTTATATATATTCCTCCTGGTTCATACATTTTATAATTGACAACAATGGCTTTATCTTATTTGCATCTAGACTAGTTTCACATCTGGGTATAAGATTCCATCTAAAGTATACCTACAGACTGAAAATAGGATTACATATTCAAAAAATTGATAACTAAGTTGACAAATTATTATTACTAAAGCAGGTGCAACAAAAAGTCAAAATAAAATAGTATAGTTGAAACATGGAATAGGCATGACATAGGCTGATAACTTAGACCAACTCTGATTTAATAATATTTTCTTCACTTTTTTAGGTTCGGAAACCAGAATATAGACTAGTGGTCTTTGGCTGTGTTTGCGCTGCAAGATAACCAATGTGAGTGAAGAACAAAATATTCAAAGATATTCTATATGTTGCTCTTCTTCCTTTTATAAAATCTATTATGTGGATTGTTATTTGTTTTTTTAATTAAAAATACACAATGAGCTTGTTTCTATTTATTTTTATATTAAATAATAATTGCACTGTTACTGCTTTGGTATTTATACATTTTGTGAATAGTATACACACATATGGATGTGGATAGATAGCACAAAATATTAGAGTAGTTAAATTATTTTTCCCACATAAATAAGCTAAGAAGTAAAACTGAGATTTCAAGGTAAAGATTTTGACTTAATTCTTCCATGCTAAAACTGAAAATCCCATTGTACTGCCCCTATCTGCTTATGTTGTATCTGTCTCTGTTCATGTAGTAGTTCAGTCAATTCATGTTTATTCTTGGAAATCAAGCATCACCACCTCCACTTTAAAATGCATAGCCTTTCATGGAGGTTCCTGCACATATGTCTGTTGTAATAGTTATCATATTAAATTGTTTTGCAGCTCTTACTCTTCATCCTGTTATTTTTTCAAAGCAAGTGTGCCTTACTTATTCAGTTTCTGGCATAAAGTACAATCACTGAAACTTGAATTCCCTATAAATGATGAAATGGAGATGGTGGGAGTTAGAGCTGGAAGAGGAAACATTTATTCGGTACTGAAGTATGTTCCAGAGCTTAGAATTACAAAATGAGTACAGTGTTTAAGGATGGTAATGCCGTCTGGCTGGAATAAACAATTTAGGAAAACAACGTATGGACTCATGTAGTATTTAATTCAACTAACAGAACTGAGTAACAGAAAGCTTTAGTAAGTATAAGAAAAAAATGTAATTTAAGATTTTAATCGGTTCAAACCACTATATTTAAAGTATTGCCAGAAGGAGGAACAGTATGTATCACATGTAGATTCAGACATCAGTTTCTACAAGTAAACTGATTTAACAAATTCTGGGTCAATGCATTCTAAACAGTTATCACAAAATGGGCTACTGTGTCATTTAAATCTTTGCTATCTTTGAAAGTATTCAATAAAGTTTACATAATTCCTTGTCTGATCATCTCACGAAGAACTAGAGATTGAACCCAATACATTTAATCTTGAAAACACAGCAGGAATTTCAATTTTCACGGATAGAAGATAGTCGTCTCTCAATACATTAGGGTTACAGGTCATAGGATTGCTGATTCCTGAGTTCATGTTATATTGTTAGTGGACAACAGACGGCGAACCTGCCTCAGTGTGGATTCGCGGCATTCAAACAAACATGTCTGAAATAATCAATAAGGCTCACCTTGCAGAGCAAGGATATTTCACAAGACCAGTGCTAGAGGTATTAGATGTCTTACTTACTTTTTTAAGAGTTCATGAAATGTATTTAATTTCCAATCTTTACTGAACAAGAGTTAAGTCATTTACTCAAACACTTTTGGTGTGAAGTTCTATTTTTTCAATAAAACTCTACTTTGCAAGAAAAAAAAGTCCCTGGAATTTTACTTCAAAATATATTTTTAAAATATGTATTTTTGAGAAAAGATCAACAAACTACAGTTGGCAAGACAAATACAGGTTTTTGTAAATAAATCACTACTGAAATAAATCTTGTTTTTCTAAATAAATCACTACTGAAACAAATAATGGTATTCATTTATATAGTATATACGACAAATTTTACTCTTAAACTGCAGAGCTAAGTAGGTGCAAAGGAGACTGAATGACCAGCCAAAACAAAAATATTTTCCATCACTGCCCTTACAGCAAAGGTTTATTAATCTCAGATTCAGAGCTACGGTTCATAAACATAAATTGGAGTCCCATACTTGACAGGTGCAGAAGATTGACACGGGAAATGTAAAACATTATAATCTCTATGGGGGGTGAGTTTACATAAAATAACATGATTTCTTATGTTTATAACCTTTCATTTATCAATCTCATGTGTCAGATTATGCAGGAAAATACGAAGTTTAAAAACACTGCATTATTTGATCAGCACAAGATAACAATGAAATTCCCTTTAAGAGGGGGCTATTTGGATAAACCGTAAACATCCACAAAATAAAGCAATGTACAGATGTATGAAAGAAATGAGAACCAAATTTGTATTCATTGAAGAATTAATAAATTGTAATGTAGAATAAAAGATACAGAGTAAAATGTATATCTATGCTGCAGGGAATCTAAGCTATATGAAGGGAGCGTCAACAGTCATTAATAGATATAATATACTATAGTAATAAGAACCTGATGGAAGAATATACCATAAAATTATCAAAAATATAGAGGATGGAGAAAATAAAGTACACAGGATAGAAGGTAGACTTATTTAAATATACCTTGTTTTACAAATTTAATTTTGAGATCCTATAAATATTTTACATAATGTTGTTGACAACCAATCTCTCAGAATGAAACAAATTAAACTATGTGTGGAGTTGGTCTCATAGCCTCAGAGAAAAACTGTGATGGGCAGAACTATGTCGCCCAACATCTGCACCCCACAGTTGTCCCTGCCCTAGTATCCAGAACCCACAAATATGTTCCCTTACATGGCACAAAGGATTTTGCATATGTGATCCCAGGATGCAGACCTTGGGAAGAAAAAACTATTTTAGATTATCTAAGCAGGTCCAATCTAATCATGAGTTCCTAAAAATTAAGATCCTTTCCCAGCAGTGTTCAGGGAGTGATATAAAGGACCAAAGAAGTGTCAGAAAGATGTAACATTGATGGCTTTGAAGATTAAGAAAGGATGTTGTGGCCCGGCACCATGGCTTCCTCTTATAGTCCTAGAACTCTGGGAGGTCCAGTTGGGTGGATTCCTTGAGCTCAGGAGTTTGAGAGTAACCTGAGCAAGAGTGAGACCATGTCTCCACTAAAATTAGAAAACTAGCTGGACATCGTGGTGTGCACCTGTAGTCCCAGCTACTTGGGAGGCTGAAGCAAGGGGATCACTTGATGTGAGCTAGGATGACATCATGGCACTCTAGCCTGGGATAAGAGAGTGAAACTTTATCTCAAAAAAAAAAGGGGGGGGAGAAAAAAGAAGAAAAGGATGTCATAAAGTAAATAATGAGTATAGCTTCTTCTAGAAATGGGAAAGGCAAGGAAATTGATCCTAACCTAGCATCTCAAAAATGGAATGTGCACTTATCAACAAATTGTTTTCAGCTCAGTATTGAACTTCAGACCTATAGAACTTTAAGATAATAACTTTGTCTTTCATTAATCCACAAAATTTTTAATTTTGTTATGGCATGTAATAACAATAAAATTAATAAAGAAACAATTCCAAGTATCTTTAAAATGTGACCGTTTGACTTTCTTTCATGGATGTGCCCTAAAAACTAACAGATTGCAAAGTTCTCAAATTATTTTTAGTAATAATATAATGTTAGTGTCTTTACTTTTTATATTAATTAAAAAGAAACTAATTGGGTTGTTTTGCTGAGAACTGAGATATCTAGAATGGGAGAAACAATTATTAGATCTAAATTTGACAAAACTAAGAACACCCTACGTAATATTATTTCCAGTATCTTCCATGGATGACAAAAATCAAAGGATGCTTAAGTCCCTTACATAAAATTTCAAATAATTGTATTTACATATAATCTGTATACATCCTCCCATATACTTTAAATCATTCCTAAATTTCTTATAAAGCTTAATAAAATACAAATATTAGAAGTAGTTGTTGTAATATAGTGTTTTTTATTTTTTTTTATTTTGCTGTATTGTTATTATTTGTTGGCTTTTAAAATTTTTTCCCAAAGGTTTTGATCCACAGTTGGTTAAATTCACAAATACAGAAACCCTGATACAAAGGGCCAACTACAGTCCTAAATTAGAATTAGAAGTGTCCTTATAGGGTGGCATCTGTGGCTCAAAGGAGTAGGGTGCTGGCCCCCTATGCAGGAGGTGGTGGGTTCAAACCCAGGCCTGGGCAAAAACCGCAAAAAAAAAAAAAAGAAAAAGAAAGTGTCCTTATAAATCTAGGAACTATTATTTTATGCTTCCTTTTTAATTGACAAATAATAACTATACATATTTATGAAATACAATGTGATGTTTTGATATGTGCTTACATGGTAGAATGATTAAGTCAGATTAGTGAGCAAATCCTACCTCACACATTTCTTTTTTGTCCTAAAAACTTTTTAAATCTACTCTTTACAATTTTGAAATATATGCTGCATTATTGTTATAGTCACTATTCTGTGCAATAAATCAGTAAGGCTTATTTCTCCCAACTGAAGATTGTGCCCCTTGATTTGTACTGTCCCTTCACCCAACCACCCCTTCCCTCGCAGCCTCTGGTTACCATTATTCTAATCCCTACTCATATGAGTTAAAGGTTATTAGGTAATACATATAGTTTAGATCATGTCGTATAGATCATGCCTGCCTTAATTCACCTTGTGAAATGTTCCCCAGGTTCATTCATGTTGTCACAACTGACAAAATTTCCTCCCATGTACCCCACGAAAAGCCAAATAGTATTCCACTGTTTATCTATACCACATTTTCTTTCTGTTTTCATCTGATGATGGACATCCTAGGTTGTTTTCGTATCTTAGCTATTGTGAATGATGCTGCAATAAACAGGAGAAAGTAGACATCATATTGGCACGCACATCTCAATACTTTTGAACATACACTCAGTCATGTGATGGCTGGATCCTACCCTGATTCTATTTTTAATTTTCTGAGGAACTCCATACTGTTTTACAAAATCACTTCATTTCATTCCCACCAACAGTGTGCCAGGGCTCCCTTATCTCCACACACTTGCCAACAATTACATTTATCTTTCTGATAATTATCATTCTAATAGACATGGAGTAATATCTTACTGTACTTTTAATTTTGCATTTCCCTGGATACTGATGCTGAGCATTTTTTTCACATACCTGTTGGCCATTTGAATATGTTCTTTTCAGAATTGTCTAGGTACTTTGCACATTTTTTTGCCTGGGTTGTTTGTTTTCTTGCTATTTAGCTGTTTAAGTTACTTCTATATTTTAGGTATTAGCCTTGTATCAGGTGTATTGTTCATAAATATTTTCACCCAATCTGTGGGTTGTCTCTTCCCTCTATAAATACTTTCCTTTGCTATGTAGACAATTTTTAGTTTGATACATTCCATTTATGCATTTTAGTTTTTGTTGCCTATGCTTCTGGGGTTATGTCTAAGAAATTTTTATTGATCTTCTTTTAGTAATTTTACACTTTCAGGTTGAACATTTAAGTTTTTATTGAAGGTTGAGTTGTTCTAGGTGTTTGTAAAATAAAGGTCCAACTTTATTCTTCCACAGGTGTTATTCGGTTTTTCCAACATCAGAGACTATTCTTTCCCCATTGTATCTTCTTTGCACACTTTGACCATAAATATAGGAATAATTTCTAAGCTTTCTAAATTTTTCTATTGGACAATGTGTTTATTTTTGTCAGTACTATGCTGATTTTATTACAATAGCTTTGTAGTAGATTTTGAAATCAGGTAATTTGATGACTCCAACTTTATTCTTTTTGTTCAAGACTGCTTTGTTACTTGAGGATTTTTATGTTATTATATGGATTTTAGAATTTTTTTCCTGTTTTCATAAAAAATGACATCGGAATTTTGAAGGAGTTTGTACTGAATCTGTAGATGACTTTGAGGAGTAGTGTGGTCATTTTAACAATATAAATGTTTGCAGTCCATGAATATGGGTACCTTTCCTTCTATTTATGTCATCTACCATTTATTTCATCAACATTTTGTAGTTTTCAGTATACAGACATTCTACTTTCTTGGTTAAAATTACTCTTAAGTATTTTGTTTGATGCTGCTTTCTTTTTCAGGCAGTTTGCTGTTAGTACCAAAAAAAAATGCTTCTGATTTTCGTGTGCTGATTTTCTATCCTGTAAATTTAATAAATTACTTTACCAATTCTAACAGGTTTTTTTTTTTGTAGAATATTTAGTTTCCTTGTAAATATCATGTCACAGCAAACATAAAATCTTTCTGTTTTCCTTTTGTACATGGATGCTTTTATTTCTTTTCCCCCTTCAATTACCCTGGCTAGAACTTTTAGTATTACATTGAATAAAAGTGATAAGAGTATCTTTATCTTGTTTCTGATTTTAGAGGAAAATATTTTAACTTTTCATCATTGAGTATGAAAAGATGTGGGCCTGTCATACATGGTTTCATTGTGTTGAAGTAAAAGGTTTCTATGTCTGGTATTTTGAAAATGTTTATCAAAGAGATGTTGACTTTTTTCAAATGTTTTTTGTGCATCTTTCAAGGTGATCATATGATTTTGTACTTTATTCTGTTGATATGACATATCACATTTATTTATTTGTATATGTTAAACCACCTTTTCATCTAAAGAATAAATCCCACTGATCATGGTGAATGATTCTTTCAATGTGCTACTGCATTTGTTTTGCAGATAAATCTGCATCTATATTTATCAGGAATATTGGCTTCTTTTCTATTTTTATATTTTCTTATATTCTTTTCTAGTAGTCAGGTGGTTTGGCATTGTTATCGGGGTAATTGTTGCCCTTTCATATGAATTTGAATATTTCTTCTTGAACTCTCATGGAAGAATTTGAGAAGGACTAGTATTATTCTTTAAATGTTTGGTGGAATTCTTCATTGAAGTCAACTGTTCCGATGTATTCTTTGATGGGAAATTTTTATTTTTATTTATTTATTTTTAGTTAAAAAGCATTTTAAATATTTTCATGAATCCCATTTGGCATTACAAAATAAAGCTCAAAAAACTAAAAAAAAAATCTAGGAAAACACACATTGAAAAGGTTGATAATACATATTAATAATTCAAAAATACTGCCACATGAAAATGTAACATCATTGGATATAAGAAAATGCTATAAAGTGTTGTCAGAACAGAGAAGAAATACTCTGAAACAAATGAACAGTCAAGCAGGGATAAGTATTTTGAATGTATGACAGACATGGAAATGCCACGGGGAAAATGAATAGAACTATTTCCTGAAGTGGTGACAAAGGATGCATGTAGCTTTCAAACTGCAAGGGCATAGTACACAATCTTACCACCTCCTTAAAATAAAAGTTATAATCTCTTAGGAGAATTTAAACACTATTAGTAGACAAATCTGATTGCAGTTATTTATTTTTTTTTTTTTACTTCAGTAGAAAACTATTTCAATGGTGAAAATGATGTAGGAATCAAAAGCATATTCTACTGAAATCCTAGGAACTTAACTCTTTCTCGAACAGCTGCTACAACTCTGGGATCTTCATGAGACTGATGCTCACAGCTGCTCGACTATCTGCACTTTCATTCCACCAAAGAACATGAACTCTGTTGAGCTCTCCATATTCTGTGAGGAAAACACCAACTAGTTTTGTGTATCCTAAATTAACATGCATATAAACTGCCCTTTTAAATGCATCACCCCACAGAGTTGGCCCACCAGGTTGCATATGAAAAGTAGCCAGTTCATAGACTCCTTCTTTTGGAGGCTTTTCTAATTTGCACCATGGTACCAGATAAGCAATCTCACTTTCCTGTTTATCAATGAGCACCAAATTTGGAATAAGGAATTATTCTTGCTATTCCTTATCTTTGGCCAAGGCTTGCCGAACTTTAGTTCGATGAGCAAAATTATCATACTTCCAAATATGAAACACTGTATTCACTCTGCCACCAAATTCTACAAATTCTACAAATAAATAAATAAATTCTTTATTTTTTTGTAGAGACAGAATCTCACTTTATTGCCCTTGGTAGAGTGCCATGGCGTCACACAGCTCACAGCAACCTCCAACTCCTGGGCTTAGGTGATTCTCTTGCCTCAGCTTCCCAAGTAGCTGGGACCACAGGCACCCACCATAATGCCCAGCTATTTTTTTGTTGTTGTTGTTGCAGTTTGTCTGGAGCCAGGTTTGAACCCGCCACCCTTTGTATATGGGGCCGATGCCTTACCAACTTAGCCACAGGCGCCACCAAGGGAAATTTTCTTAGGTTATCGATTTAATCTCTTTACTCATTATTGATCTATTCAAATTTTCTATATATTCATTAATGTTGGTAGTTTATGTGTTTCTAGGAATTTATCCATTTTTCTAGTATACCTGATTTGAAACTTTCCACAATAAAAGGATTTTAAAAATGAAACAAAATAGGACATGAAGACACTATGGGGAATTTTTTAAACTGCTGTGAAAAAAGTATTTTAAAAATTCTCCCAAGAAATCCTCTTTGTTAGCCCAATTGGGGGTGGGAGGGGGAGGGTGGAATCTGAAGAAAATTTCTATGTACTAGAATAAAAAGTTTTTTTAAAAGTCTTTCTTAGTTCCAACGGATATAGTCATCAGTTTTATGTTCAATTATAAATAGTACATAGTGAATAATTTTGCTCTGTAATTGCCTCACTCACATTTTCCCTGCTCATGAATAACAGGTCCTGTTTGCCCAATAGAATTCCAAGATCCTTTTTCACAGCTACGAGTTATTCAGAGCAAGAATTAAATAAAATACTTTAAGAGCTTTTTCATTCAAAGTGATTAGCCCATCCATTCAGAGACCAAATTCTGAGTCCTCAGAATTCTATCCTACCTGGATAGAATCCAGGTAGTTTTCCTGGACAACCCCAAAGCTAACTTTTTTTAGAATTGCCCCAGGATTTATAAGAAACTAATAATAGTTGCTTTCTTTTTTTATTAAACTGGTGCTCAATGGTGGTCTCTCTCTCTCTGTCTCTCTCTCTCTCCATAGAAGATCTGTGAAGATGTTTTTTCTTCCTTTAGCATTTGTGCAAAACATGATAGCACAACTTTTATTCAGGGAACAAGGAATTGTGGTCATTGCTTCTCTGTGATAAGTTTCAAGAAACTTATCAAGTAATCCTCTAGTTCCATGAGATAAAAATAAGAGCATCACCAGAGTTCAGGAACTACCAGAAGATGATGGAATAGGCTCAGAACTAGTCAGGAACAAAGACTCAATAGAGAGGAGGAACAGGAGTGACCTCGCCAAGCCACCACAATGGGCACAGTCTCTGGGGGCTGCTGTCCTGCCCAATGTGTCAATGGATACTTGGTGCCAGTCTATTGTCATAAGATATCCCTGGTCCCACTGAGAGTAATGTCTTAGCTACTCCTGTGACATTTTAATTTTACATTACATCCATTAATGTCAAGTTCGGAATTAGAAAAATCTAATTTTTTTTAGTATAAATCACACAATGCCTTGGATTTAATTGTAGGATAAGAGGTGAATTACCACATCTTTCCTGGATGCACAGCATGCTTCCTTTCTCCTTTTAGAAAATAAGAGGAAATGAATTCAGATGCTGGTGGCCAAAGTATACCAAAGGAGCACATGCCACCTTTGCAACCAAATCTGTTCAGAAGCCTATTTATTATATGTCTCAATACAAAGGTGAAGCCTCATTTTTCATTTGGTTTATGTAACAAAGGCTGCACCTGACAATCTGTCTTTCAAAAGGAACTGAGTGACTTGGCAGGGGGAAGGGGGAAAGCGTGGGGAGGGAGGGGGGAGGTGGGTAGAGGGAGGGGGATTGAAAGGATCATACATGTGGTGCATCTTACAAAGGTACATGTGAGCCTTGGCAAATGTGGAATGTAAATGTCTTGACAAAGTAACTAGGAAAATGCCAGGAGGGCTATGTCAACTAATGAGATGAAAATGTGTCAAATATTCTATGAAACAAGTGCATTGTGCCCCATGATCATATTGATGTACACAGCTATGATTTAATAAAAAAAAAAAAAAAAAGGAACTGAGTGACCGAATAACTTCCTGGTTATGAAGATAGGCTGTGAAGACTGACCTGCTGTGATCTGAGGTTTTAGCTTCCTTTATATCTGATTATAAGATATGAAATTGTGGGCAAGTTATTTAATCTCTTAAAAATTTTTGTTTTATTATCTATAAAATGTAGAAAAACATAATGGACCTCTATATGTCAGCATCCCATTTCAACAATAATTATTGTGACCAATCTTGTTGATTCACTCAAAATTAATTCCTCTATACCCCACCCAGGCCCTACCCAATGGTACATGAACTTACTATTCTCTTTAAACCATAGAATATTCTAATTATTTTCCTGGAGAATAGTAGGTTAGCAATAAATGTCAGGCAATAAGTTAATTAATTCTACCAAGTAGGCTTTTCTTATGTTTAATATCAAAATTAAATTATTATAGCTCATATTTTTTTAAAAAAGACTATTGAATATTAGAGTGAACATTGAATTTAGTCACTTTCCTGCTTTAATATTTAAAAGACAATTTAAAATGAAGAAATCGCCATTAGTCATCCTCATTGAATTTAGTCAAAATAATGTAATCGAAAGTGCTTTGTAAACTATTATATGACATACAAACAAAGTATTATTACTAACCATATGTCTACCACATGACATTATGGTTTTGATTATGTAAATAAATTTTACTGTAGAAAAACATCAAATGGTGGAATTTTGTCAAAACATAGTATAAATTTGTTCATATTTGGTTGGGAAATGTATAACTTATCCCTTATTTATCTAATCACAATGTGTATGTATATATAGCATAATATACTATTTGTCATTTATTTATACACTAAAATTAATATATATATACACATATGCATTTTTTTTTTTTTTTTGTAGAGACAGAGTCTCACTTTATGGCCCTCCGGTAGAGTGCCGTGGTGTCACACGGCTCACAGCAACCTCTAACTCTTGGGCTTACGCGATTCTCTTGCCTCAGCCTCCCGAGCAGCTGGGACTACAGGCGCCCGCCACAACGCCCGGCTATTTTTCTGTTGCAGTTTGGCCCGGGCTGGGTCCAAACCCGCCACCCTCGGCATATGGGGCCGGCACCCTACTCACTGAGCCACAGGCGCCGCCCTACAAAGTACGCATATGCATTTTTAATGTCATGCTTTTGGAGATCTTGCTGCAAAGTCCTTTCTTCCATTCTTTAGAACTAAGCTCACTCATGTTTAACCTACATGCTCATCCAAAGTATTATTAATAGACTACAAATGAAATTTACCTTCAATTTCCATAATAATTTCTGATTTACATAAAATTTACATAATAACAATTATAATTAAGTAGCATTATAGTAATGGTTATAAAAACAATCATCATAAATAGCATATGCTGATATAAGTTTGACAGTAATAGAAGCTGTAAGCAATATTCTTATTATTTCATTGTTCCATTTTAGTAGAAGTGCATTTATGCTACTTATCACATAATGTTTATGTTTAAGTTTGACACAAAGCTATAAGAGCATATTTCTTTTTATTTTGAGAATAACATAATACATTTTGATGAGCAGAAAACCTGAAATGTATTCACAAATTTCTCATTAGTGACCAACACCTAGGAATAAATGAAAGAATTAAATGATCAACTCTAAGCAATATTTTGTAGCTTGTAATGTGATTGTTTTTCGTAAGTTTCATAAATTTTTTGAATTAGAATTTTAGGCTTAACTAACATGTCTTGTTTATGTCATTTTGATAACCTAATTTTTCCCCTTTTTCATATTTACTATGTTGAAGAATTCATAAATTACAGTTCCAGGGAAGGTAGATTACTTTTAATAGCACTGAACCTGATTTGATTATGTGTTTAGTGAACCTGTTTTTTTGTTTTTCTGATATCATTCTTTAAATATTATAGCATTTAGATAAATTATTTAAGAAAATAATCTCTACAAATTACATAAGAATAAAACTAAAAGTCACATTTTGCCTCTGAGTAATGCCAAATACCAATCAACAGTCATTTTTAAGAGTTTCAGAAATTCTAGTTTCAAGATCCTTTAGGCATATCATGTTGCCATAAATTACAGTTTGTAATACCTTAAAATAATGAAAATCTATATTTAGTTTTAAAGAGAAGTTGTGAAAAATACCTCCAAAACAAAAATTTGTCTATGAATCTGTAAACTTGGGTGATCTTCCTCAATTCTTTTATACTTAAATATAATTATCTATAAAATGCAAATCTCAATAGTACCTACCTTTTAACTGTGTTATAAGGCTTACCTGAGATAAAACAAACATGAGTAATAGTATAGACATTGCCAAAATCCCTTTGTGTTCTGTCCCAGTGTGACTATATTTGAAGACAAGGCCTCCAAAGAAGTAATTCAGATTAAATGAGGTCGTAAGAATTTTGCCCTAATCTGATAGCACTAGTGTTCTTATAAGACACACGGAAATGCCTGTTCCCCCTCTGTGGGCATCACTGAGGAAAGACTACTTGCAGACACGGTGAGAAGTCAGCACTCAGCAAGCCAGAAAGAGAACCCTCCCAGAAACCAAATCAGCATTCACTGTGTTCTTAGACTTCTAGACATGAGAACCAGGATAAAATAAACTTCTAAGTAGTCGGCCACTCTACAGTGTTTTGTTTTGCTCACTCAAGTACACTGACAGTTAATGTTCCTCATATCGTACATTTATCATTCATAAATTGTTGATATCCATAGCACCTACCTTGTAATTTTGTTCTAAAACCTAACTGAGATAATATATGCAAACAATTTAGAAATGTTCAGCATATTTAAAGCATTTACTAAATATTAGCTATCACTAGTTTTATTAGTGTTATGATTTAAGGAATATGATATGATATCAATGTACTAATATATTAATTAATCAGTTAACCCAGAGAGGTAAGCAAAACCTGTGTAAATGGGGAGCTGTTAAATGATGCACAGGACATTTCAGTTCAGTAGGAAAGGTTGATAAGTCAATAAATGACATTAAGTGCTTAGGCTATCAACTTAGAAACATTTTAAATTAAACCACATCTTTGAACTCTTTGCTATGATAAATCCCAAAGGAAAGACACACATTTCTCCAGGTTTGGAAAATAGAAATATCAATAAAATTGTGATTTCATGTTATAGGAAATGTTCCAAAGTAAGTAACCAAAATACCTGAGATCTAAACATTTAAATAAAGTATGATTGTCTTAAAAAAATATGGAATCTATGAGAATGTGTATCAATTTTGATTAGTAAAGTCACCTTTTAAAAAGCACAAAGCTTAAATGCATTAAAAAATTGACGGTGTGAAGTCTTGATGAAGATGTGATATGGACGCTTACACCCATTGTGAAATATCTACGATTAGACAGGCAGTTCAGAATTGTTTAGTAAAGTGAGGGGTGTGTGTGTCCTACTGCATATAATTCAAGCCACATATATACACAGAGAACTAAGTAAACGTGATTAATGCTGTAAAGTTGAATACCCATCATATACTCCGAGACCTCTCAGTGTACTAAATATGAAAGAATTTATCTCATGCAACAATATGTACAAGTTAGTGCAGGAGAGGATTGACTCAACCATAACATCCTTAACGTGTAGTTTTCCTCCATAGGTTGCCTTGAGTTGCATGGCCTGTGAATTCTAAGCAAATGAATAGTAAAGAGAACTGACACTTAAAATTCTCCCTATATTTTATTTTCATAAGTATATAATTAGCAACCATAGCCGCAAGAAAAGCTGAATCTAGGCTTGTTGTTTTTGAGTTAGTAATGTAGAAGCAGAAAAATGTAAAAATAAAACAAAATAGAAATAAAAAATTTATGCAGGGTGCAGAGGCTCATGTCTATAACCCTAGCACCTTGGAAAGCCAAGCGATCCTCTTGCTTCAGCCTCCCTAGTAGCTGGGACTACAGGTGCCTACCAAGGCCTGGCCAATTTTTTTTTAATATTCTCAGTAGAGATGGGGTCTCACTGCTGCTCAGGCTGGTTCCAAACTCCTGAGCTCAAGCAATCCATGCACCTTACCCTCCCAGATTGCTAGGATTACAGGAGTGAGCCACCATGTCTGGCTTATCTGAACAATTAAAAGATATTCCTGTTTTCCAGCGTGGATGGAAGTGATAAACTAGAAGTTCAGCATAGTGGGAATGTACTGAAAAGGAGGAAGAGATGTGGGCTTGAGAGTACACAGAAGGCTGTAGGTTTGGACAATTTTTTTCTTTTTAAATGTGATCTGTAAAAATCTAAAATTTGATAAAGTTTGTGGTCTCGTTATATTAGTCAAACAAGTTAATATTATTAAATTGTGTCCTAATTGGAAAAAATAATTTGCCATCTGAAATGTTAAAACTCAGAGATGAAGTATCACAGAGGCAACATGGCACAGGGGAAAAAGCTGGTTTACAGTTAGAAAGCTTGCTTTTTGGTGTTTCAATTCTGTGGATGCTAATCGCTTACCACCAGAGACCACATTGAAGACTAATGCCAGGGACAAAATAAGGATCAAAAAGTATCATGTGTTTTGTCACAGAGAAAACCAAGTGACTGAGTTCTACAGAGCCTGTACCTTCTCCCTGACTTTAGGCTTCAGAATTCTGATGTCCCTGACACCCACGGAAAGACAGGACAAAAGACAGGACTAATTTTTTTTAAGTGATCAGATAGCTTACTGTGAGGCATTTCATGGCCAACACCATGTTTGATTTCTCATTCTTCCACTTGCTGGGTTTGTGACATCACAGAAATTATTTGAGCACTGTAAGTCCAAGTTTTCACATTTAGAAAATGAGACTATTTACATCTCCCTTGCAGAGTTTTATGAGGATTAGAGATAAGGTGCTTATTGTTTAGGGCAGCGTCTGGCATGTACACAGATACCCAATAACAAGCAATAGTGTTAAATATTGAAGATAATCCCTCTTGGAGCAATTCTGAAGATATTTTGAATCCTTGTTAAATTAGGATATCTATTCATCTTTTGGATGATTATTTTAAATTGGTCCTACAAGCATGTACAAATTCAGAATAAATGGGAATTATAATTACATAGAGTAGCATAAAAATTATGACTCATATTTAGATAATACAATTTTAATAAGCTGAAGTACTATTATTTGTAGTGATTTTAACACAAAGTAGATGTAGATTGCCCACCGTAATCTGTTTGACTTAAAATCATAGAAAATCCAATTAACTGGAATAAAATTTTCTAATGCTTGTTTAGAATAAACATGAAAACAGATCACTCATTGCTGAGAAGCAGAAAAGTTGCTGCAGTAAGATTGCAGTAAAACTGGGAGATGATGGGTCCCCTGAATATATGTGTGGACAGTTTACGGTGGGAAGCTATTCTGATCAGGGGGACATGCCCAGCGATGATGATGGGGTCAGATGGCAATTGTCTCCTAAGAAATGAGTGTCTATTCATTTCTCCCCCAAATAAAAGCTAAAGGAACATTTCTGCCATGATGGTGCAAGAGAGGAAACAAATTTTAATGAAAAGACCATGAGATGTTCAGTTAGGTAGAATTTTTTAAGTCTGATGCCATTATTTCTCAATGTGTGTAAGCTCAATGATAGTAACATCTAACTCACAATGTGATTTGGAAATTAAATTAAAGTAATATATGTCAAAAAAACACGTGATACAAAATAGATGCTCAATACTCATGACCTCATTTTTGTTTTTCCTCATCAGTTTCAAGAATGTCCCCATATTGCTCAGTTCAAGTTCAAAATAGCTAAGGTCTTCCATCCTGCAAAGGTATCCGTTCTCCAGGTGTGGATTAATGCAAGGGTGTCTGAATGATACATAAGAATGTTAACTTCTCTGATCTGAAATGGTCACTTATCAAAACTTTTGCCTATAGAATACAACATTGTAGTCTCTCACCGCATTAGAAAAAACTTTTTAGCCACCTCCTGGCAATTTAAGGTGGCAAATATGGCGAGCAAGGAGAACACGGCTCAACAGGGAGAGAGGGGATTATAACAATGTGTAATGGGCCAGAAGACTGGGGGGAGGCTTCCTGTGGCTGTGAGCAAGCATCGAGACACAGAGGCCCTAGCAGGTATTACGTTCCTCACCCATCCATTTACTCGGATAGTCAGACACAGGCACCTGTCTTGTGGAGCAGAATGGAATCTAAGAGACAATTTCCAGGGAAAAGATCCCTCTGCCCCAGGAACTGTTCAGGTGTGCTTAGAGAATCCCTGTGATGGACACCCTGGAGCTTTGCTGGATAATAATCAGTCTTTGGACTCATTTGTGCCTCAGGAGAGAGCTGTTGCCAACCAGCTTGTATTTAATGGGCTCTCAGGTGAGAAGTTTGAAAGTCCTAAATGGAAAGGAATTTCAAGGTGAAATTGGACTCCCTCATTTCAAATGAGTAGTTAGGTGTAGAGGTCATCTAACATGAGAGAGAAATTCATAGGAATGTAGAAGTCCTTATTAAGAGGATGTGGACACTCTGGGAGGCCAAGGTGTGTAGATTGCTGGAGCTCAGGAGTTCAAGAGTGAGACCCCATCTCTACTAAAAATAGAAAAACTAGACAAGGATGGTGGTGCATGGCTGTAGTCCTGGCTACTCCAGGGGCTGAGGCAAAAGAATCATTTGAGCTCAAGAGTTTAAGGTTGCTGTGATCTAAAATGACTCCATGACACTCTGCCCAGGGTGACAGAGTGAGACTCCATATCAAAAGAGAGAGAGAGTGAAAGTGGAGAAATTGTGATTCTCTAAAAAGGCTATACAATACAGCCTGTACAGCAAATAATGGATAATCTTAAGAAACAAACAAACAAGAATAGCTAGAGTAGCTACTATTTCAGAATGAGTATGCTTTTCTACTTTAGAAAAATAGACTAGGAGTATTATAGAACAAAGAAAGTAAAAGACTTAAATTGAAAAACAACGAGGGTGACAAGAGAGTAGCAGCCTAGAAAGAAGAGGACGGAAAATGTGAACCATCAGGACCTGGTTTATGATTAGCTGAATTAAATCCCCCTGACATATCTCTAACACAGTGTGCTGCTGGACCTGCAGCTCAGCTCTCTGCCTCCTTCTGTTGTTGGTGATAAGAGCAATCATCTTATTTCCCATTGTTCTTTCAAACGTAAACAGAGCTATGACTGAAACCAACATTACCAAAGAGACTGCCAAAATGTACTGATAACTAGGCTGTTTCAGAGCTGTCACATTTAGATTCTCTTTAGACGAATAATCCAAAACAGACAAACAGCACACAAGATTAGATTATGCCCACACTATGGAATTCTGGCATCAAATTGTGAAAGTACAAAATAATGCATAAAATATAGAATCATTTGACAAATTTCTTTTTTTATTTTAATGAAAGGTTTTCTTAATTTCAGATTAATATGAGGGTACAACAATAAGGTTACATTGTTTGCACTTGTTAGGTAGAGTCCAAGTGTAGTTGTGCCCCTCATCCAGGAGCTGTGCCCTACAGCCTCACAAAGTGCCTGTCGGGTGAGAGCTGACAAATTTCTGATCCACTTATTCTAAGTTCTCTATACCTCACCACTTAGTCCTTCATAAAACTCGTATGAGAAAGCCAGTATCTTAATTTTCCTTTAACAAAAAACAAAAGTTGCCTTTTAAAACCAGGGAATGAGAATGAACCCAGAGACAAAATGTGGGAAAATTATGACCAAACCTGTCATTTCATTTGTAATTTTTGTCTGAAATAAAGTGACCAAAAAATATTCAGTGGAGGAAGTTTCATTTTCTTTACATAGTGCTGTGCTTAGCCATATTGGAATTGCTTCTGGGGATAAAAACAGCTGAAATACACAAATATGTTACTTATACACTTGAGAAAGCTTCCAAATGAATTCCTCGGTCTAACCAAATTTGTCATAGTTTGAATAGATGTTGTCGTGAAACCTGCTATTATTTCAGAAGCTAGAAAAACATTTGTCTTAGTCCGTTTGTGCAGCTATAAAAGATACAGTGCAGACTGAGGATTTCTAAGGATCAGAAATTTATTTGCTCAGGGGCTTGCAAGTCCAAGATCAAGATGGCAGCAGTCTTAGTCGTCTGGTGAAGGCTGCCATCTTCCTCCCAGATGGCACCTTGCTGCTGGTCCTCCAGGAGAAGACGACCTGTTCTCATGGCAGAAACAAAAGGGCAAGTTTACCCAGTGCTGCCCGGAGCCTCTTTTGTAAGGATCTTAATCCCACTTGTGAGGGAGGCGTTCTCATGACCCAATCACTTCTTCAGGCCTTGCTTAATACCATCACATTGGCTATTCAGTTTTAACACCTGAATTTTGGAGGGAACGCATTCAAATTATAGCAACATTTTTAACTAAAATGTAACTTCTTGGAAGGCAAGAATGCCATCCTACCTTCTTCTCTTTTCCCCTCATGGTGGCATAGCATTCATCCACCTGCACATTCTAGGCTGAAAAAATGAGGATTATTTGACAAAACTAATTCTTAAGAACTTAAATACTAGCTCTGGAGAATCTAAGTGACCCAAACACAATTGTTGGTTTCTCTCCAATTATGTTTTTTGTTTTTCTATCCACTCTTTCCTTTCTACCAACCTCTTCTTATTTTACATCTTTGCATCCTTTTCTTTTATTCCTTCCTTTCTAAATGGGTCTTTCCAGGATAAAAAAAAAAAAAAAATGAACAGTCACCCCCAAGGACCATTTCTGTAGTCTCACTGAGGCACCCCCAGCTAGCAGGGTTATGAACACTGTCCTATCCCCTTGAGATAAATTGAGTTAGCTTCAAGTGAAAATATGTGAATTAACATCTGAACAGAAAGTGAAACAAAAGTTGCTGCTAAAAATGGCTCCTTTTTGCATTCAATGAAATTCATAAATTTTAACAAATCCTAGAGTATCTATTCATTGATAACAATGCCTTTAGTTCATCCTATGACTATCACTTATTGATTTCATTTTAACATATAACTGAAGAAAATTATTTTTACCTAGGAAACATAGTTTTTATAAATAAGTACATTTATTTATTAGTCGTCTTTCTAGAAGTCTTTATCATTTGAAACAAAACACCCTTTTTTGTCCTCTCACCCAAATAGCCTGTGTAGAACTATATCAAATTAGGTCTATTTTAGTCTTTCTTACCCTACTTACCAATATTTATCCAAAGGGGGGAAGGTATGACAAAACTTCAGAAAATAAAGATTTTATTGAGTTCTATGTTTATTGACAAAGGGAGAATTTATAATTATTCATCAAAATAATCATAGAAAAATGATTTAATTAAAGTTATTAAGAAGGCATTTTTGTAGAAATCTCTTTTAGTATCCTTTGCCTTCTACACATGATTAAATAAGGAGGAACTTACAAAGTGATGGATCTCTGATACTTGTCAAATACTTGAGTTGTAAAGAACCTATTTTAGATAAAATGTGAACCCTTGCTGATCCTGGCCCACTTTTGGAGACACGTTCAAATTGTAAGCTTTGTTATTTCTAAAATAGGTTGGTAAGTGATTTTCCTTTATATTTGCTCCTTTTTTGCCTGAATGGATCCACATCGAATAAACATCCACATTGCTTTGTAAGGGTATTTCTGGAGAAACGGAGAGCAGTTATACATTTTCTCACTTTTTTACGCACAAAATAGGTCTCCATGTTTTTTTATAAATATTGGATTTGTATATGTCACAATTCTAGTTCTTTAAAATAAATAAAATAAGCAAATACTAGTCAATGGCCTAAGTTGCAGGCGTCTTACTGCATTTGGTGTTGTGTTTAATTCATAAATTCACTAATTGTTATAATTTTGATATGTCTCTAGGTCTTGAAGTATCCCTGGATGTTGATATGTTCTTGAACATAGGAAGTTATTAATATGAGATTCCACTGAAGGAGAAGTGAAAAAAATATTAATATATAATCAAATATATTACTTAAAATTCTGAGCTTCATATTCTGAGCTTCAGCACAGATTTCTAGGCATCCAGTACTTGCTTGAATTTCACAATGAGAACCAAGAATACTCCAATCACAGGGAAATGGCCACCACTCTGCTTAACCAAATTCACTTCCCGTTCGATTTCTTTGTATCCCTAACAATAGAATTTTTAGTCCAACTGTGATAATACTTCTGCTGTGAACACACCCTTCCTTATTGAAAGTAACAACAGGAAATTGACATTGGGATGACTTGGTAGAAAATAAATATAAACATATATAAGACTTATACATAAGAAAGAAACCTTGATCATACACGTGCTAGAAATAATAAGAATGTCACAATCATCTATCAATGTTAATTTCTCCTGATCTTGACAATATCACTGTAGCTCAACTACCAGGAAGAATTATCAAGCCTATCAGAGACAAAGAAAGGAGACCAGTGACTAAAACTTGAACTTTCCCAAGTACAGAATTCTTAAAGTATCACCATTACAACAGTCAACACAAATAAAAACATTCTAGCCATTCATCTTCAGGAGTAAAATTTCCAAGGTCTAATAACATAACACCATTAAAGGGGTTTTGATTTGTTATCATTGTTTCAAGGTTAATAAAATTAATCTTCACCTCAATTTCTTAAGTAAAGTAAGTATGGAAAGCATTCCTCTAATTAATTTCCACATATGTTGTTTATGATAAAAATAGCACAATTGAATAATGAAGTATTAGCCATTCTATGCAATTACATAGCATTGTCTGTGAATGAAGTTTCACTGCATTTGATGTTGAATTATGGTTAATTCATAAATTCACTAAGTGTTAGTATTTTGATATGTCTCTAGGTCTTGAAGTATCCCTGGATCTTGATATGTTCTTGAATATAGGAAGTTATTAATAAGAGATTCCACTCAAGGAGAAGTGAAAAAAATATTGATGGATATAAACAAAGTGCATAGAATTGTTCGGAGGGTTGAAAAATGCTTTTTGGATTGGGCTTTCAAAAATGACTTTAATACCACAGTGACATAGAGCCCCATAGTGGTCAATATCATGATCCATGCCAATAAATTGCATGCCAAAACAAACCCTATCTCCTCCCATTATACAAGTCCAACCCAAAGAGTTATATGAGTGTATCTGATTCCACAAAAGTAATCAATCTGTGGCTTTATCCACATGGACATTGAGAATAGTAAATTTTATATCTCCAGCTTCTGCATTCCCATAAAAAAAGATTGAAATGATTTTTTAAAGAGAAAATCTGCTTTCTTCATTCATAGCATTTGGAAACCAAAATGTTTATGTTTATATTTATATTTATATTTATATTTAGTTCCATTATCTGGAACTCAAGCAACCAGCATGCAATCCAGCCAAAAATAAAAATGTCAGATTTTAAACTTGGTGCACTGTGCTGTCATCACTCCTGTGGCGCCCATGTGTTCTCTGTAACAGCTTTAAATGTTAATTTGTGTTACCTGAAGTTAAAAAAAATATGGTAGTGAAGATGAAAAGTGTATTGACTTCCATTTATCACAAAATTGTACAGTGCATTTACAAAGCTATTTTATAACACAATAAAATTATGTTACAGTAAGTGAAATTTATTTGCCTTAATTTGCTTTTAATTTAGTGCATTTTTATAATAATATAAAGTCAATTGCAAGAGGGACTTTACCTAACAATTGCGATCAGTGTAACCTGGCTTATTGTACCCTCAATGAATCCCCAACAATAAAAAAAAAAAAAAAGGAAAAAAAATAATAATATAAAGTCAATACAGAGTGTATGATATGGTATGGGGTATAGAATTAGGCCTGTATGCAATAGTAATTCTTAGGCAACCGGAACTACATTTATCCAGAATCTATAATTCCCATGGCTGCTGGATAATGGAGAGATTACCGTAGACTAAGATTTTGTCCCACTGAAGGCAATTTTGTTTTACCATGAAGCACCAAAACTTACTATAAAAGCATTCTGTTTTTACATGATTTCTAGCTAGACAGATGAATCATCAGAAATCCATCAGCATCCACTGGAAAAAAAATCCTAAAATTTTTGATGCTGTGCCTATTGAGTGAGGGAGGATGAAAACGATAATTTTTTTCTGTATAAAATTGTGAAAATCATGTTCATGAGATAGAGTGTGAGTTTATCTAGAATTTATTATAATTTTATTTTAGACACAAGTGCTCTGTATTATTTTTGCATATCTCGCAGCCCAACCATATTGTGAGAGAATCAAACAAGACACTGAAAATGTAATTCTAGACGTTATAAGAAACAGTGTTGTTTAAACATCCAATAAAAGTTTTGTATAAAAAAATCATTGAGGATACAAATATTAAGGTAAATCTTAAAATATTATTTCTAATGTTAAATAATGCTCAAATTGATGTTGAAATGTGGAAATGCTAATCCTTACTTTGCTTATCTCTTCTCCAACAAAAGGAAACTAAAGAGTTCAAGGGTACCTAGAAGTTCAAGATGGAATTGACATAAGTATTATATCCATCATACATGTATATCTGGGTTTTCCAAGGTTTTCAGCTGGAGAGATGTGTGGGGTTGGGAAGAACAACCAATTGAGATTATAAGTGGTTGAATCATCAAAGCCACATTTATCTTGTGATGTGCACCTCAGGGAAAACTGATGCATGAGAATGGTCCTAACCCTGAAACTGAGGTATTACTATTTCAATTACAATAACATGAATTACTATTTATTGAAATTTCAAGGTACATATTTGTATATCATCCAATTTTCAGAATTACATAATGAAATGTCCAAATTTAGTAACTACATTTTTGAAGATGAGAAAACTGAAGTGTACAGAGGCTAAGTTATTTTGCAAAGGTCACACAGATGACCATGGATGAGGGTCAAGATTTGAGCTTGTGCAATCTGATCAGCCTTGTACTGTACTATAGCCAGAAATTCAAAGAAATGCACAGAGGACAAACTGTATAAAATACAACTGACCCAATGTAAGTGTGCATGTAGCTTACAGAAGAATGAAAATTCTTCTAACAAAATTTACTAATATAAATGAAATTGATGTACATAATTCCTTTATTTATCGACAGTAAGCACTCTGATTTCCAATGTCATCTAAGTGATTATTTTAATAATCCGTAAGAGTCGTATGCTTGCAAATAGCCTTTTGAGAAATGTTAGTGGAATAGAATAAAAATGACTTGATATGGGCTCTGGTTTCACTGGAGTCCACACAGTTGTTAGACTGTGGCCCTCAAGAGCTAGTTGGTACCCCTCGTCCCAAGTCTTACTCTAATAGATAAATTATAGTTCCATCCACTGAGGGATTTTACACAGCAAAAAATGTGTTTCCGCACATGTCATAATGTTATGGCTGGAGAATAATGCAGTAATATACTGTTGGTTTGGTAAGACATTTACCAGGCTCCAGACGTTAGTCTGGAAACCAAATCTCAAGAGAAGTTCCTTGAGAACTACTACGTAACTATGCAGTATTTTCCTGGGGACATGGGTGTGGGTCTAAGAGACTTTCTCACAATGTGGCGTGATTTTCACTGAATCAGACAACAACTTAACACTTCTGAGACTTCCTCTTGGAGAAGAGCAATGAGACCTGCTGATGCCACGTTTCCTGAGCACTCCATTCTTGCTGTCATTTGAAATCTTCTGCTGAAACTTCCACGCTATAAATCTAAGGCAATAAGTGAGATTACAAACATCTGTGTTGGTGTTTCACCTCCCATTGGACTATTCATTACAAATGTAATAGATTTTAAAACTACCTAATTTAATAAAAGATTGACAAAAGGATCGTAGAATGTTTCTCTAAGCCCAGAGAAGATACCATTTATATAGAGATGCCAATTTCTTCCATGGGAAGGAATAATCAGACATGCTAAGGGATATCTCCACCCCCCCCCACACACACAGCCATCTCAAGTAAAGGAGAGTATGGTTCATGCGTTAGGAATTATATCAACATCAGCTGACCATGAGATTAAGCAATGGTTTTCAAACAAGGCTGCACCTAAAACTTACTTGATGTCTTCTTTTAAAAAGACAGATGCCCTAATACCTCCCCTAGTGAAGTCCACTCAGTTAATGTGAAGGGGACCCAGGCACTTGAACTTTTGAAAGCTTCCAGGTTATTTTCTACTACATAGCTAGAAGTGAGAATCACTGAAGCAAATGACGAGAGACTGCCTTATAATTGATGTGACATATTTCCAGGAACTAGGTGAATCCCACTAGGTCTAGTTGATGAATGTCCCAAAGACTGAATTTACCATTGCTCACATTATTTTGCAACTACATCACTCTCTACCCAAAGCCTTTCCAAACATTCATCACTGACAACCATATCAATAATATTATCAATTTAAAATGATCTATGTATTCTCCACTCATCCACCTG
Organism: Nycticebus coucang; assembly: GCF_027406575.1. Taxonomy (NCBI): domain Eukaryota; kingdom Metazoa; phylum Chordata; class Mammalia; order Primates; family Lorisidae; genus Nycticebus; species Nycticebus coucang. The sequence goes on from NC_069782.1 coordinate 49,478,640, forward strand.
CATTAAACCCCTTCTTCCAAAACCCTCTCGAGGCATCCTTTGGTGAAAAATTAATACAAAGATGCCATCTTAAATAAAGAAGGATATTTTGTCCCTACAATAATTTTCCTTTCTGAGTGGATTGTTGGGGTCAAAATCACTCTTCTCATCAATTCTCCCTGGGGCAGTGTCTAATCTACTGATCCAATGAGATTTTAATTTCAATAATTATATTTTAATTTTCAGCACATACATTGTTGTAGAAGTTCATAGTTTTATCTGTAAAAATAAATTAAATTCTGTTACTTGTGTATGTGTTCAAATGCATTTTCTATTTATTTTAGACAGACTATTTTATTTTATGTTCTTGGTTTGACTATTTAAAACAATTCAAGACATTCATTGGTTTGAGTCTACTAAACTATTTTTACTGACTTACAGTCCATTGTTTGTGTGTTTTGTAAATATTGATTCTGTACTCTTGTTGTTTTGGAATTTTAATTATGCAAATTCTTTGAGGTCCATTTGGAAACTGCATTTTTCTAGAAAGCATCATATTGAATCCTTCAGAACCAAGCAGCACTGTGAACTGAAAAGTTCTTCAAATTACATTTCTACTTGAGGTTTTTCTGCTTATGTTTGCTCTGTAACATGAGGCACACACTCTTATGAAGGCAGGTTTATAGGTACTAATTTTTAGGGGTTTCATTTGGCATCACCAAGCCTGGGCACGGGAAAGGAGGTTGGGTACCTTTATTGTCACTAACTCATACACAGATGGAAAAGCTTTGGGGTTTTCTCTTCATGGGAGGCTTCGATAGACTTTATCTCCAGGGGACATGGCTGTGGGTCCAAGGGGCTTTCTCACAGTGTGACGTGATTTTCCCTGAACGAGATGACAACTTGATACTAGCTGTGATGATTCCACAGCTGCAGAATTGAAACTTATACACAACAGAGTTTGATGGAAAATTTGTGACTGAAGAGTTGAGTATTCACATATCTTCCCCCAATCTATTTTCACATTGTTTCAGATGTCAGTGGATTTCTTTCACTTGTCCCAGCTTGGTGTTTTTGTTGTTGTTGTTGTTTTTTAACTCATTGAGAGGAGTTTAAGGTCACAGTAAAGTTGAGAAAAGGGTACAGAAATTTTCCATATATACCCTACCCCTTAATACGTACAGCTTCTCCCACATCAACAACCATGGAGGGTACATTTGTTAGAATTGACTGAACCCACATTAACATCATAACCAGCTAAAGTCCATAGTTTACATTAAGGTTCCATCTCGGTGCCATGTGTTCTATGCTTTTGGATAAATACCAATGCCATGTATTCTCTCCAGTATTCTAGAGAGTAGGGATTATTCTTTCTGCTACCTATTCTGCTAAACTACCACAAGTGGAAACTTACAAAATATTATATCTTGCTTTCCTGAGTATCCTTATACAGAACAAAGGATTTTGTAGATACATTAAAGCCAGCAAGGCCTATTATATGGCAAATAATATAGATTTTTATTTTATAAAACTTCGAAACAGGTATTGAACTCATAGATAAGCACAATGTACAGGTATGCTGTTTTCTGTGAGATGAACAATTATGAGTAATACAGAGTTTAACACAAATCAGTGTGAGGAAGAACTTTCAAAGCTTTTGAAAAATGGAGGTAGTAAGCCTCCCTTTCACTGCAAATGTTTTGGAGAAAGCTAAATAATTTTAATTCATTTATAAGTGAATCATGTTTGTAATTTCCCCTTTATAATAATATATTATCTCCAATTTTAATATCAAGTGTTTCCAGATCAAGTAGACTGATTTTGAAGTATTTCTTCTTTTTCTATTGTCTATAAGACTTGGCATGATCTGTTTTTTGAAATTATCTTTTACTTTTATTTATAAATATTAGTTGTCTATTTTTTGAGACTTTAAAAAAGTAATAAGAAGAAGCTAACCAATGACTCCATACTGAATCTCAGAGTCAAAGCATTCTATAATAGCCATACTCTTATTTGACAACGTGAATGTTACTTTCTTTGCATTATTATTATTGCTTAATATTTAGATGAAGCAATTCTCTGATTTCTTTTCTGAATGTATTTATTTTCGTTCATTCTTTACAAGGTTTTTGTTTCTAGTCCTTATCTTAAATATTGTTATTGTTATTAAATTTTAAGCCTCTTTAATTTTGTGAAGGCAAAAAAAGGAAACCTAATAAACACATGTATATGTAAAAATAAAAAAAATTAAAAAAATAAATAAATTATTTTCCTATGTAATATAGGAAAAAATACTATTTGTTGACTGAAAACATGAATTCTAAATTATCGTGCAGTCTAATATAGAAATAATTTAAAATCATTCATTTAAAATCATGTGAAATATTTTTCAAAAAATCAAAAATTTAACCACTTCTCTTCAGGTTACAAATGCCTGAAATGTTTTCTAAGTTATCCTTCATCCTTACAATTTGTAAATCAATTACTTCTTCAATTGAACTGTTCTCAAATGAAGTGATAATTTTTTAAAATATAGCTTGATTCTATTCAATCTTAAACTTACTTTAGAAGACCAAAATTAAATTATATAACTTTATAATTTTTGTTAATTTTTTTAAACACTTGTGTTTCAGCCAAAGTTATCAATTTAATGATTTCTAAATTCTTTGTTTGTTTTTTTACTTCTAACTTGTATACAGGGAAAAAAAGCATGATCACAAATTAAAATAATAGTACTTCAACTTCTTCATATTAATACTAAATATTTACAGTTTGGTTATATGGAGGGATCAGTATCAAGGTTTAATAATAATGAGTGTTGTCATAAATGAAACAAAAAAATCACAACAAATTATAAGTAAAGGCATACCATAAAAAAGCCCAAATTTAATGTCATAACCTTATATAATTCATATCGTACCTATAAAATTGTCACTTTCGGTCGAAGTCAGACACTATTTGTTTCTCACAGAGTTTCATTTGTTTGCCTGTGTTTGGTTATTATGTTTCAGAAAATCCCATTTCATGCTTCCTGCCACACGTGTTCCTAGAAAACTAAGTGATAAAATAGTAGTATTATAATTGGGTATTGTGGTCTTCACTACGAACTGAGCATTTAATAAATCTTAACCTGAAATGAAATACGTCATAAAGGCAAAAACAGAAAATTATGTAGGTCTATAATGTTTAAGTAATAATAAAAGATGCTCTGGACCATATAAAATAAACGTAAATACCACATACACTCAAATAAGGGGAAAATTCTATAGCAATGTTAGATGTAAACATTGTATCAGAAATTTCACCACAGTGGCACACTCTTAAGTTTGTCGTGAAAATTTGTGAAGATCATTAATTAAATTATTTTTGAAAAAGGTTTAAGCAGAGTAAATATATTATTTTTTTACTCTTTTTTTTGATCAGCATAACTTAAATGTGCCACAGAAGTTTAACTACAGGTTCCAAGGTGCCATGACATAAAAACCATCAAAAAACACTGTTTTAAGATAGGAGGTGCTACCTTTTACTCAAGCCCAGCAAGAAGGAAGCAGCTTTGTTCATCTTCAAGATTTATTCTATCTACTGAGAGAGCACAACACTCCCTGATTCAAATGCTTAAATGCTGAGGCTTACTTTCCTTCCCCTGTGTTAATTTTCACTTTTCCACCCCAAGGTAACTCTAGGTGTCTTTACATAAACCTAAACAAAGAAGGAGAGGTTAAAATGACTTTTTTTTAAAATAATCCCTGGCTTGAGATAAAATGGTCCTTGGGTGTGGTCATGGCGAAAACTAAAGACGTGAAGGTGATGTCCCAGTTAGAGCTAGAAGGAGCCAAGCAGCAGCTGTGTGCAAGAAACCACAGTTCTACAGCACTACGGCTCAATGCACCTCACCTCCAATCCCCACCGCAACATTCACTGGAGTGTTATTTTTTTCCATTTTACAGATAAAGGAATTGGGGTGCAGAAAATTGAAATAATTGTCTTAATATCACAAACATAAGGAAGAGAAACCTGGACTTTAGACTAAGTCTGTCTGTCCCTGTAAACTCTGGTCCTTTTCCCTCCCTCACTGACTTCCTAGGAACCTTGTAAGTGATGAGGAAAGTCACTTGGATTGAATTCCCAGAAACAAAGATATAATGCACAATTTGTTTTCATGCAACGCCACAAACATCTCTTACACAGATACTTTGTAAGTGTAGTATTATGCTCCTTGTATGGAGTATTCAAAAATTCTTTAAAGTAACACTGTACATTCAAGATGCTTACAGTTCAGAAACTAAGTAGTGTTTAATCTGTGTGTGCCGATGCTATTTTATTTTTGATCTTTGGTCACAACATCAAAACATTAGTTTTGATACACACCCTGGTTCCATTTACAGTAACAGATATAACCAATAGACACACAAATTGTTCATCTTTTTCTTACTATAACATAGCAATTTTTTTAGCTCAAGTGAATGCGGCCACTAGATAAGCTTCCACAGTTAACCATTCTCAATCCCAAAAGAGAGTTTAGTGTTATATATTTGGATGTTTCCAAATCCATTCTAGATTTTTTTCCCCTAAGGAATAACAAATTTATTTAATATAAGTTTTACTTATTTAATATAAGATCATGACCAAGATCTTTACTAATGTTTTGACCTTTAATATAAGGTTCTGATATAGGAACCTTCAGAAATGAAAAGTCAGAGACTTGAAAAACTGGAATTTTTCATGAGCAGATGTGCAGAAGTGTGACTGGGGGATGGAGCCGTGATCTAATGGTAACAGCCTGGTGGGGGCTCAGCAAGGCCCATTTGTTCAGATGTGTCTTGGCCTCTCTGGGTGACATTTCTTCTGTCTAAGCATGGGGCAGGACACCTGTCACATGAGGGTCTTCGGAAGAGGAGGGAAGGTGAAGTTCAGAGAATAAACTTTCCACTTCTGTGGTTTTCTCAATTTATTGCAGCTTAAAATGCTTAGAATACCAAAGTGCCGTATTTGAGGATACTGTGTTCTCAGCCCCCAGGCCAGATCCCAGACTTCCAAAAATGACTTTCCTGATCCATTCTTCTTCTCTTTATTACATATAAGGCCAAATTGTTTCAAAGGATAACTTTTTTTTTTTTTTTTGAGACAGAGTCTCAAGCTGTAGCCCTGCGTGGAGTGCCGTGGCCTCACAGTTGACAGCAATCTTCAACTGGGGCTCAAGTGATCCTCTTGCCTCACTTTTTCTATTTTTAGTAGAGACGGGGTCTTGCTTTTGCTCAGTCTGGTCTCGAACTTGTGAGCACAAGAAATCTATCCACCTTGGCCTCCCCGAGAGCTGGGATTACAGGCGTGAGCCACAGCGCCCGGCCTGGGATAACTATATTTTATCTGAATCCCCTTTGTCGCTTTTTCTCAGAGGTCCCTCGGTCCTGGATCATGGACCCCTCTCATGTCCCACAACAATGAGGACCAACATTGCCAAATAGCAGAAATCTTGCTTCCTTTTAAAACATAAGGAAATGGTATTAATGCCAATTTTTCTACATTGTCTCTGTACCTGTATTTGGCCAGTACGTTTCTGTTTTGTAGATGAGCTAGTTAGGGTTAAAGTGACATGACCAAGATCTTTACTAATGTTTTGACAGCTTGAGTGTGAGACTTCAACTCGATTGGATGACTTCTACTCAATGCCAGTTGTTTTGACTCCTAAACTTTCATAGCTGTGTGAATGTGGGACAGAGAGACTGAAAGTGAAGCATTGGAGGCTCACGCCCCTATTTTGGCCAGAGTAGCATAGCTCTGATGGGTCACATCTTCTGGGTTCTGTCATACTGCATCTTTTACCCATGAATGACAGGCTCTATTTGCCCTGGATAATCCTTGTTGGGTTCTATTTCCATCTTTGAATTGTAACTTCTGGAAGGATCTCATCTTCCAATCAACTCTGAGTAGACAATACTCCATTTTTTAGCACACACATTAATTGTGGAAATGTCTTCATTACCAAATGACTTGTTAGTTAATTATAAGGCCTTAATAATGAGGCCATGTCTTCAAGCCCTGTTGTCTCTAGCAGCTGGAATAATAAAGGAGCTCAAACATATTCTAATTGATGATAATAATGGCAATTGTTTTCCCTTGACCATTACCTCCTGGAGAGAGAACATGCTGTCAACTAACATCTTCCCAGCCCTGCAGAGTGCTAAGGTTTCAAAACTTCAATTCTAGTGGTGTCGTCCTTTTGGTGATACAATAATACATTCTGGATGTTTTAACCAGGATTTTTATTCAATGATTCAACCACAAAGCAAATCAAAAGATGAAATAAAATTAATATATTTTTGAGTTAATATACATCCCTAATCAAAGCAAAACTGGTTTAGAGGCTATTAACTAAATTTGTGCTGACTTATTTGTTTATATGTTTATTTCTAGTGTAGCCAACTAGGTCAAACAGGAGTTAAATCTATGTATTTCTCAACTAACCAGTTAATAAAACAGCATAAAATGTTTTTCTGAAAGAAAAAGCCAACCTGGTAACTCATTGAATCCAAATTAACAGCTGGGAGGGGACACCCAGCCCTGGCTTTGTGTATTTCACTGAGGTGACTTCCAGACCCTCTCGACACTGAACATCAATACTAAATTTCAGCAACTCTCCCTCAGGTGCTGTTATGTCTGATTCCAATATTTTGCTTTCAATTGAACATTTTTTCACAATTCAGAGAACTAAAATGAGTTCTCCCCACCACCCCCCCCACACACACACACAACTGCACACACATTATAGCTGCAGTTTTGCTACTTAAAAAATAAACTACGTAAGTTGATGAGGGGAACAACTTTACCAGGGGAACATTTCTGATTGTGGCTTCGATGACCTTTGCTAATATGGTTGTCTTACTCCATTAAGGTTTGCTATAACAAAGCACATGAAACTGGTTAATTTATAAAGAAAAAATGTATTTGGCTTATAAATCTGGTGGCTAGAAACTCAAAGATTGGGCCATTGCACCCATGGGGGCCTCATGCGGCTTCTACCCCAGATAGAAAGTGGAAGAAAAGTGAGTGTGTGCAAAGGGTTCATGGGGTGAGCGGGGAAGCAAAAGAGAGAAACCTGGAAAACCAGACTCCTATTAATAACCTTCCTCTTGCAGGAACTAATTCATTACCATCAGACTGAGAGTCCATTTACCCCTGAGGAAGGGCACTAATTTATTGATGAAGGACCCACCTCCCTGACCAAACCATCTTCTTCTAGGCCCCACCTCCCAACACTGCCACACTGAGGATCAAATTTCAATGTGAGTTTTGCTGAGAGCAAACCAAATCCAAACCATAGCAATGGCCTTAATCTTTCCAATGTCATTTCATAAATTCCCCTCTAAAAATCCTGTTGCCAGTAAATTGAAATAATCCACTATGGCTGAAATTAACCACTAATTTTCTATTTCAGTGGTTTGATTAATGCTATTCCTTTATCTATATTTTCTACTTTTGTGAGAAATTCTCAAGTGTGGTTCCTGGACAAATAGCTTTGGCATCACCTGCAAGCCAGTTGAAACACATTCCATGCCCACTTCAGCCCTAGTGAATCAGAATCTTCATTTTCGTAAGATTCTATGTGTTGTATATGTACATTAAAGTTTGAGACATTTCAAATAGTACTTTTTCTGTGACATTTGACTGTCGTAATAATTCCTCTTTTGTTCTGAATATTCATAGATTAGGTTTTTATTTTAAAAATACAGGATGGCCATAAAGTTTTAAATTTCACATAAGCTTTATGGTTACCCTGTATGTAAGTATTTACTGAGTTGTTACAATATTCCAGGTAAAACCAAGAAGGGCCAGTCTTTGAAGACTGGTTAATTTTTGAGAGCTTCTGTAGTTGCTATACCTGGGCTGGGAAATCCCAGTAGTATCTGTGACTCAAAATGTGTATGACCATTGGGAAATGTTCTCAGTAGAATTTTCCTAAACTCTCTAGGTTGGCAAATAAAAGAACCTGAGAGTTGGCATCATGTACAAAAATCTACACCCTCACCTTGTGCTTTTTATTTTCAAAATAAATAAAATTTTCAAAAAGTAAAAATTCCTCATTTATAGACACAGAATTGTGAAAAAGCAAAAAGTTTGATGTATTTGAAGAGTAAGTTGTGGGAAAACATCTCACATTAGTATATGTGGAAAGACAGCAGAAAATAGAAAATGTAAGCAGAGGCCAAATCACTGATCTACAAAAAAGGTCTATATATGATATATCCTGAAGTGTTTGGTGCAAGGCAATAACTGGAGTTATTTGATAAATTAATTTTCTAGGGTTTTAAAGGAAATTTAATAATAGAAATAATGTTAATATCAAGGAGGCTAGCTAGGAAGAGAAGATTAGGAATTTGAACTAGAAAGTAATGACAGAGATTTATTCATTCATTTGGCAGGTATTTACTGAGTTGTTTTAGTACAGTCAATTGAAAACAATATAATCTGGATAGCAAGACTTATTTCATAAATTTTTCACTTAAAGTTGTAAGCTTATACATTTTCTCAGGAAACAGTTTTATCAAATGCTTTGCCATCTGAGGATTTCTGTACCTTCTGTTCCCCTGATGGTTTGGTTGTCACCCACTCTGGCATCCAAAGCCGCTTCATGTTGCACATGTTATCAAAGTAACATCCTGTTCTGGTACCAACATTTCCACAGAGGTTATCCATAGAGCTCACCAACATTCCCAACCCTACATTGCTCAGATTCCTCTTCATTCCACAAATACAGATGCTGAGAGACTCTTAGCCTACCTTTGGCAAAGCTCTCCACCAAAATGGCAAAACAAACATTTCTGAACAATTCTCCTTTCAATCCATGAATCATCCAGTCTTGTTAGCAGAAGATACTCAATAAATTCTTATTGGACCAAATATTCTCATTATTCTGTATTTTTTTGTTATACACTTAGCTCCAAAGAGAACATACTTGCATTGTCTTAACAACTATATGTAAGTGTGGGGGCAGATTATACTATTCTTCGACAATAAAATATTTTCCTTGTACTATTTTTAGAAGTGAACTGAACTTCCAGTTTCTGGACCAGTATGCAAGGATCTTAAAAGACACCATTTCATCCTAGCAGGAAGCAGAAAGCTAAGCAAACTGAAAAATCAACAATTCTTCTTAAATACACAAAAGAAATGAGGTTTCAGGGTAAATCACTACCTCCCAAATTGAAAAGATGAAAAGTTAAATACAGATAAAAGTTAAATACACAAATTTCCAGGGAGGTGGGGAAAGAAACATGAACAGAAACCCCCATCGAAACCAGTGTTGGGAAACCCTGACCTCTAATTAATGAATTTCTAAAGACTGGATAGAAAGGCCTGGGAGTCAAAAGCTCCAAGGTAACCTTGACGTAGGGGAGTTCCTTCACTTTTGTGAATCTTAACCTCTAAGAGCTTGACAAGGTTCTCACTGCAAGTACTAGAGCAAACTCCCTCACAACTTTGGCAGGGAGAGGAAAAAGCAGTCATTTGTAAACACAGAAGACCTTTCCATTCTTCAAAAATCCTGCCCTAAAGAAAAATAATTTAACCATATCTTAATCTGCTGACCTTTTCTTAACTGACAAGGGAGAGGGAATAGCTTAACTTTTGCTAGAAATTAACTGACAAGGGAGGAGGCAATAGCCCAATTTCAGCCCCCTCTAGCCTTCCATGAAGGGAAAAAGTCAATGCCACCCATTCTAGCTGTACTGTCTCACCTGTGGGCGGGGAGAAGTGAGAAGCACTTGAGGTCATAGGCCAGAGGCTCAGGCTGTGACCTACTCATAGAATTATAGAAGACTTTGCCTCCCCTACACATTTCCATCACTTTAATAAATGCCTATTTACAACACTTCTCTTTACCCATTACATTATGTTGGACTATGAAGAAAAAATATAAGACATACTCAAAGGCAAAAACCATGGTTTTTAGAGAGAAAGCAAGCTCAAAATCAAATGCAGAGATGTCAAGGGTGTTGGAATGATCAGGTTGGGAATTTGAAACAACTATTATTATGATGTCAAAGGCTTGAATAAAGTAGACAGCATGAAAGAATAAATGTGTAATGTCCACAGAGCAATTGAAATTCTAAGAAAAAGTTGAAAAGAAATACTAGTGATTAAAAGGCACTATAAAAGAATGATGGAGACCTTGTGAAGCGTTGATTAGTACACTGGACATGAATGAGGAAAGAATCTCTGAGCTTGAGGATATCTCAATAGAAACCTTTAAAACTGAAAAACAAAGAGAAAAACAATGACAATTAACAAAAAAAATAAGCAGAATAGAATATCTAAGAACTATAAGACACTAACAAATTATGTAACTTACGCATAATGGGAATACTCAAGAAGAAAGACAGAAGGAAATGTTCAAAATAATAATGACAGATAATTTTCCCCAAATTTCCCCAAATTAATTCCCCTCTCCAAAAAATAAATCTAGGAAATTCAGGAAAAGCTAAGCAGAATAATTGCCAAAACACTAAGCCCAGGCGTATCATATCCAAACTGCACAAAGATCAGATGGCAGGTAGAGATTGGTCTCATCTCTTAGTTTTTTATTCTGTTCCATATGTCTATGTCTCTATTTTTGCGCCAATACTATGCTGGTTTGATTACTGTAAGATAGCCTGAAGTCTGACAGGGTGATGCCTCTGACTTTGTTTTATTACTAAAAATAGCCTTAGCTATACGGTTTTGTTTTGTTTTTTTTTCCTGGTTCCATACGAAACAAAGTACTGTTTTCTCCAGCTCTTCGAAATGTGATATTGGTATTTTGATGGGGATTGCATTGAATCTGTAGATTGCTTTGGGCAGAATAGACATTTTGACAATGTTGATTCTTCCCTGCCAAGAGCATGGGATATTCTTTCCTTTATTAGAGTCTTCTGCAATTTCTTTTCTTAGGGTTTCATAATCTTCTTGAAAATGTCTTTCACCTCTTGTGTTAGGTATATTCCTAAGAATTTCTTTTCTTTCTTTCTTTTTTTTGAAGCTACTGTTAAGGAAATTGTTTCTTGATTTGCTTCTCAACTTGGCTGTTTCTGACGTATACAAAGGCTACTGATTTGTGGAGATTGATTTTATACCCTGAGACATTACTGTATTTCCTGATGACTTCCAGGAGTTTTGTGGTTGAGTCTCTGGGGTTCTCTATGTATAAGATCATATCATCAGCAAAGAGGGAGACTTTCACTTCCACTTCCCCCATTTGGATACCCTTTATATCCTTCTTTTGCCTGATTGCATTGGCAAACTTAACTTCCAGAACTATGTTGATTAATACTGGTGATACTGAACATCCTTGTCTGTTTTACAACATTGGTATGATGTTAGCTGTGGGTTTGTCATAGATGGTTTCAGTCAGCTTAAGAAATGTGCCACCTGTGCCTATTCTCTTAAGTGTTCTTGTTAGAAACAGATGCTGAATTTTGTCAAATGCTTTTTTTCTGTGTCTATTGAAAAGATCATCAGGTCTTTGTTTTTGCTTCTGTTGACGTGCGTATTACATTTACGGATTTGCATATGTTAAGCCAACCTTGCATCTCTTAGATGAAGGCTACTTGATCATGATGTATAATTTTGGTGTCTGATCTTTGATAAACCAAACAAAAGCATACAGTAGGGAAAAGAATCCCTATTCACCAAATGGTGCTGAGATAACTCATATGTAAAAGACTAGAAATCGACCCACACCTTTCACCCCTTACAAAAATTGAGTGAGGATAGATAAGAGACAAATCTAAGATGTGAAATGATAAAAATCTTAGAAGAAAGTGTGAGGAAAACTCTTGATGTTGGACTGAGGAAAAAAATTATGACAAAGACTTCAGCACCATCGCAACAACAAAAATTAACAAATGGGACTTAATTAAGCTGAAAATCTTCTGCACAGCTAAGGGTGCAACAAATAAAGCAAAAAGACAACCTTCAGAATGGGAAAAGATATTTGCAGGGCATCAGTCTGACAAAGGGTTGATAATGAGGATCTACAGAGAACTAAAATTAATCAACAGGAAAAGAGTAAACAATCACATCTACCTCTGGGCAAGAGATATGAACAGAAACTTCTCTAAAGAAGACAGACGAATGGCTAACAAACATGAAAAATGCTCATCATCCCTGATCATCAGAGAAATGAAAATCAAAATGACCCTGAGATATCATCAACCCACAGTGAGAATAGCCCACATCACAAAGTCTCAAAGCTGCAGATGCTGGTGTAGATGTGGAGAGCAGGGAACACTTACACTGCTGGAGAAACTACAAACTAATACAACCTTTGTGGAAGGAAGTACGGAGAATCCTCAAAGAACTCAAATTAGACATCACATTAGATCCCAAAATCCCATTGCTAGGCATCTATCCAGAAGAAAAAAAAATTTTATCATACAGATATTTGCACTAGACTATTTATCATAGCTCAATTTACAATTGCCAAAATGTGGAAACAACCTAAATGTCCACCAACGCAGGAATGGATTAACAAGCTGTGGGATATGTATACCATGGAATGCCATTCAGTCATTATAAAAGATGGAGATTTTTCATCTTTTGTATTAACCTAGATGGAAGTGGAACACATTCTTCTTAGTAAAGCATCACAAGAATGGAGAAGCAAGAATCCAATGTACTCAATTCTAATATGAAGGTAGCAGATGAGCTAATACAAGGTGGGGGTGGGGGTGGGGAAATGAAGGATTGGGGAAGGGGAGGAGAAAGAGGGGAATGGGAGAGGTCATGGTGTATGGCACACCTCTTGGGACAGGACACAATTACAAGGGGGACTCTATCTAACAAATGCAATCGGTGTAACTAATTCTTTGTACCCTCAATGAATCCCAAACAAGGAAAAAAATGTACTTTTTCAATAATAATAAAACTGCACAAAATAAAAGATAAAGAAAAAATCCTGAATGATACCAGACAAGAATTACATCTGACTTCTTAGTAATTATGCAAGTAAAAATAGAGTGAACACACATAAGTATTGAGAGAAAAACAATCCTACAATTCTGTAATGTGCAAAAGTATCTTTCAAAAATGAAGGACTAATGAAGACTTTTTCAGCCAAAAAAATAAATAAATAAATAAAAGACAGAGAGAGAGAGAGAGAGAAAATTTGTTGCCAGTGGGCTTGCCTTGCAAGAAATGCTAAAAGAAGTTCTTTAGACAAAAGAAAAATAAAATAGGTAATAAATTTGAATCTACATAAAGAGGAGTATGAGAGGAGAAATAAATGAAGATAAATAAAAACTTTAATGTTTCTTTTTCTTGCAATTTTAACAATTAATAGTTTGTCCAAACTAATAGCAACAATGTATTTCATTATCCATGCACGTGTGTGTGTGTGTGTGTGTATGTACACATATATATGCTTATACACAAGTGTAATGAATGACAGTGATATTATAAGGGATGAGCAAGACAAATTAGAATTATTTCATAATTACTAGCAAAGTGATACAGTTTGAAAATGAACTAGAATTCATTCTAAATATTTATTGCACACTCCAGGGTAGCCACTAAAAGAATTTTTAAGAATGGGGAATATAGCAGATACTCTAAAATAGGAGATAAAATCAAACCATTGAAATGTGTTCAACTGAAAACTACAAAAAAACAAAAAATAAAGAGTGAAAGACAAAAATAGAAATTAAGAACAAGGGTAAGACATGCCAAACAGCAAAGAATATGGACAACACTAATCCAGCTACATCAATAATCACTGTACGGGTGAATGGTTTACATACATGAATTAAAGGATAAAGAGTGTCAGAATAGACCTACAAACAATATTCAATTATATGTTGTCTATTAGAAAACCATTTTAAATATAAAGACACATACAAATGAGAAGTAAACGGATGAAGAGAAATGTACCATATAACATGAATTAAAGGAAGTGGTATAAATATATTAATTTCACAGGAATGAAAGTTATCATGGAAATATTACACAATGACAAAAAGGCCAATTCTTCAGAAAAATGATCTTCCATGTGCACGTGTCTACCAACGGAGTAGCAAAATATGTGCGGCATGAACTGACAGAACTGAAAAGAGAAATAGATGAATATTCCACTCCAGTAAGGGACTTCCATGTCCCTCTCTCAGAAATAAATAGGTCAAGTAGGCAGAAAATTGCTAAGGACTTAACAGCACAGGGTGGGAAGGAGGCTGGTGGCGTCCTGTAGGTCAGGCATTCCTGGAGAACTTGGTCTAACCAGAGTCCAAGTTATTCAAAGACAGGGTGTCTGGCCCCTGGTGGCTCAGGGCTAACATTCCAGAGAGCCTGTCTGACCAAAGTCTGGGATTTCTGGCCTTCCAGGTGCTGCAGACAGACATTGATATCTTGAGGCTGAGAACAGAATGCTTAGCAACTAAAAATTACTATCACTTGAGTCCCGCCCAGGTACCAGATAAAAATCACCAAAGTCGAGGTTTACCCCCTAATTTGCAATACTCACATGATGTGTTTACTTGATTTCCCTTCTGTTGTTTCCCTCTCTCTTACTGGGAATGATTACTTAGCGCCTTACTTTGAATGACAAAAATTAACTTTAAGTTTTATGTTGTCAGCATGATTCATGGTTTATGCTGAATAAAAGAGCAATCTTTTGGGGTCTACACTTGCTGAACTTCACTACTGAGGTGCTACTAGCTATAGTGTGTGCCTCTCACAGACTCCCAACCATTACTCCACCTGGGATAACCGAGTCTGAGGCTTTTCTCATGTCCACTGCTCTGTGCAGATCCTGGCAAAGGTAGTGGGGACCCAAGCACCCCGCACATCCGTTCACTGCACGTAATGTTCATGTATAGACTACTTTATCTAACCAGATCAGAAGACAAATTATTCCCAAGCTCACAGGAAGCATTCACCAACATAGACCACATTCTCGGCCATAAAATGCACCTTAACAAATTTAAAAGAATAGAAATTAAATAGTATCTGCTCTCAGACCACAATGGCATTAAACTTAGGAATCAATAATAAATTGGAGATTATCAAACACATTTTATATAACATGAGGGTCAAAGAGAAACTTTCAAAAATAATTTTTAAAATATTCTGAACCTAATTAAAATTAAAACAAAGCTCATTAACAGTTGTGATATGCAATGACAGCAGGGCTTACTCTTCCCACGTGATCTAGAAATCAGGCTCTTTGGTATTTATCCTCATGAATTGAAAACATACGTCCGCAGAAAAATGGGCACATAGATGTTTGTAGCAGCTTTATTTGTAATGCTAAAGGCCAGAAGAAACTAAGGTATCCCTCAATGGGTGATGAAAATAAACTATATATCCAGAGAATAGAATATTGTTTAGCACAAAAAAGAAATGTGCTATCAAACCACACACACACAACAACAAAAAAAAAAAAAAAAGAAAAGAAAGAAAGAAAGAGAAGCCAATCTGAAAACTATGTGACATTTGGAAAGAGCAAAAGCTCTGCAGATAGTAAAAAGCTTAGTTGTTGCCAGGAAGTAGTGAAGGCGAGGAGGGAATAGAGAGATGGAGGACTGAGGATTTTTACAGCAGTGTAACCATTTTGTATGACACTGTAATGATGGATACATGTCATTCAATATTTACCCAAACCCAAAGAAGGTACAACACCAAGAGTGAGCTCTAATATAAACTGTGAACGTTTGAGAGGTAAAGATGTGCCACTGTTGGCTCATGGCTCATAACCAATGTACCAATCTGGTGGAGAATGTTGAATGTGGGGGAGGCTACATATTATGAAAGTAGGGAGTATAAGTGGGAAATCTTTACCTTGTACTCAATTTTGCTGTGAACCAAAAAGTACTCCAAAAAATAACATGTATTTTATTTTATTTATTTATTTATTTATTTATTTATTTTTATTAAATCATAAATGTGTACATTAGTATGATCATGGGGCACCATACACTTGGTTCATAGATCGTTTGACACATTTTCATCACACTAGTTAACATAGCTTTTGTAGTATTTTCTTAGTTATTTTGCTAAGACCTTTACATTCCACATTTACTAGGATTCACATATACCCTTGTAAGATGCACCGCAGGTGTAATCCCATTAATCCCCCTCCCTCCTCCTACCTCCCCCCTCCCTCCCCTCCCTTTCCCCCTTCTCCCTATTCTTAGGTTGTAACTGGGTACATATTCTTCTTAGTAAAGTGTCTCAAGAATGGAAGAAAAAGTACCCAATGTACTCACCCTTATTATGAAACTAATGTAGGACCTTCACATGAAAGCTATAACCCAGTTATAACATGTATTTTAGAAAAAAATGTTCTCTAGGATGTTTACCATTGAACAGTTTCTTATCATCATTGTAACTTAATTCATTTTCAACCTTTTAAAAGAGAGTTCAAATATAATGCAAACTTTTAGTAGAAAATTATTTATACTTTTCACCAACTTTTATTATTCTAATATAGTAACAACAGCTATTTTTAACGAGGGCTAATATATGCCAGGCACTTATATGCATGTGAGTTAAATTTATTTTGTCATCATAAAAACTTTCATGAGATAATGATTATTATTATTCAGATGTTGCACATTAGGAAACTAAGGGATAAAAAACATAAACTCTTCCAAAGTCATAACCTTTACAATTAATAGAAACAGAATAAGAAAATACAAAGTTCAATTCCTGAGCCTATTTATTCTTAAACACTATATAATTGTCTCTCTTGAGAATGTGAAAGATTATCTGATTCTTGAACAAAGGCATGGAATTTTCACTGGATGAGAATGTATGGTCTAAATTGGAATTTTTCTTCATTAATACAAATGACTTTTGGATTGCATGATTGTGTTGTAGGGGTGTCCTGTGCTTCGAAGAGTTTAGCAGCACCCCTGCCCTTTATCCACTGGACTCTAGTAACATTTCAATCCATGACAGTTAAAATACCTCCAGATACTTCCAAATGTGATTTGGAGCAGGGGGAAGAATCACCTCCTGTTGAAAACACTACTATATATAACTTTTTTATTTAAGTGATAATTATTTTAATTTTCATCAGTCTTTGATACATGTCATAATACAGTATGCTTGGATGATTTTGCTTCATCAGAATATAGCATATATTGAGCACATTTGATTCTGGAAATTCAGTATCTTGTTTCCACATCAGGATGCCTTTTCAGGGATAAAGGCTATATTTAGTTCTTCTCCAGCAGCCTCTTCATTCAATCTTTCATGATATCCATCAACTGAGGAAAAAAAAAAAAAGGACAACAATGGACTAAAATAGCTGATAGGAAAAGACGTTTCAAGAAGCCCCGCTTCTCCTAAGCTATGGCAAATGAGGCATTATGCTCAAGCTCTTAAGGAATTGCTCTCAAGTAATAATGACTTTTTAAAAGAGAATTCATGGAATCAATACATGAGACTATCACTAAATGTAATTGCTCTTCCTCAGCTTTTCAGATAGCCAGTTTTATACAGAAGATGAATTATGTTAAGAAAGTTCCAAAGCAAGGAAGAAATTGTTAGTAACTTTTTTTCTCCCTTAAATCACCAAGGTTTGAGAATTACGACCACTGTGGTTTCATCAGTACCACACTTGCAACCATTTTCATTCTTTTTTTTGTCAGAATGTGTCACATCATTATCGAAATCATCTAACATTATCCTAATTAACCACGTCATCCTTGGTTCAAACATGGTCATGTGAGAATGACAGGTGCAAAATCAGATTCCATGGAGAATTAGATAATTTTCTTTAATAATTATTCTAACTCACAGGCCCTTTTATAAACTCCTAAATTTGTGAACAAAAGTTTTGTGTTCAGCAAACCGTGGGAG
Organism: Nycticebus coucang; assembly: GCF_027406575.1. Taxonomy (NCBI): domain Eukaryota; kingdom Metazoa; phylum Chordata; class Mammalia; order Primates; family Lorisidae; genus Nycticebus; species Nycticebus coucang. The sequence continues at coordinate 49,496,451 of NC_069782.1, forward strand.
GAAATCCTGGTGAAATAGAACGTGACTAATTTCCCTTGGCCATCTGAGTCACCAACCTGAATGGCATGAAAGTGTGTTTGACTCCAGAAAGGGTAGTTCCATGAGCCATAAGTGAGATGTGACATTTTACATTCTAACCAAAACGAGCAAGCCTAAAGTTTCAAGTGGACACTTTACACTACAAAGTAGACAATTCCTGCTGTGAGTATCCTGTCTAATGAGTTACGCTAAAAACAGTAAACTTGTTCATAATGCTCTTTTTTCTTTATGTTTTTATGGTAATTTTATGAATTGAATGAAATCAATTCAATTTTTATGTTGAAATTAGTTTCAAGTGAATATGTAAGTTACCAATTTTTCTATACTTGAATGTGTCAAATATTTAAAGTGCTTTTTTAAAGTTTCATATCTTTTTTATAGAAAAAGAAATTTCAGTCATGGTGTAACAACCATCAGGAATAACTTTTCCTGGTAAAGTGCCAGTTCTTCTGTATCAGTTGTTTATGTTTCTGTTTAAAAAACAGACTCACGGGCTTATAATAACTATATACATAACTCATGAATGAGTGTGCAAGTTGGCTTGAAAGCTCTTCTGACCTCAGCTTTCTTCACATGTGCGTTCACAGTCGGTTCATGGGTCAATTGGAAGCTGGCAGGTCTCACAAGATCTAGCCTAGGACAGTGGAAGGTATTCCACATAGCCTCTGATTTTCTGTCACACTGACACAGCTCGTTCACATGGAGTTGGGTAGTATTCTAAGAAAATTGAGCAGAAATGCTGGAGGTCTCTTCAACTATAGGCTTTGAAATGAAATATCACATCTATTGCATTCTACTGGCCAAAGTGAGACATGTAGCCAATCCATATTTAAGAGGAGGGAAAATAGATTTTGCCTCTAATAAGAGACGTTACAAAGTCAATACAAAGATGTATAGGAAAAAAATACCATGGCCCTTTTTGCAATCTACACTTCTTTTTTTTTTTTTTTTTTTTTTTTTTGTGTGTGTGTGTGTGGTTTTTGGCCGGGGCTGGGTTTGAACCCGCCACCTCTGGCATATGGGACCGGCGCCCTACTCACTGAGCCACAGGCGCCGCCCTGCAATCTACACTTCTAATAGTGCCAACTCTGTCATTATAAATGATTAGGTTACATTGTTTGCATTTGTTAGGTAAAGTCCAAGTTGAAATTGAGCCCCTCACCTAGGGGGTGTGCTCTATACCCTTCCACTGTGCACATTAGGTGAGAGCTTACCAATCCTCCTTTCTCCTCCCCTCTCCCTTCTCACTCCTGGCCCCCCTTGAATTTAATTGTGTTTTTCTCTCTGGTAGGCTTGTCATTGTTTATCTACTGGCTTCATATTAGTATTAAGTCCATCAGAAACTTGCTCTTCCAGCATTGTGATACTTTACTAAGGTTAATACAAAAGCCTCCATTGTTTTTATGGCTAAATAGTAGTCTATGATATACAGTTTATTAAGCCATTCATGTGTTGATGGGAGAATCCACAAACAACTAAAAGTAAACCTTTTATTAGATCCTGCAATCCCATTACTAGGTGTCTACCCAGAAGAAAAAAACCATTTTACCATAAGGACATTTGCACTAGAATGTTTTTTATCACAGCTCAATTCATAGTTATCAATATGTGGAAACGTTGCCATCTTGAATATAAGCAAAATGAGCCCTGTGTGTGTACAACGATGTTGTCAACCTGCAGTGAGAATAAATTGATCCTGTTCAGCAATTTGATAACTCAGTGTGAAGTTGATTAAACTAACCAGTTTACAGATACAATATGGGAGATGGATCTTTTTAGGAATAGGTTGAATATATCATGGTTTATTTCTAAAACTCTTTCTTTACTAATAAACATTACAGCACAGACACAGTAACAGAGACAAATTTGAGTCATGTCCCTAAAGTTTACATTGATTTTGATAAAGTTCATCTAATGCAGCACCCTATGGATTATTATTTTTTAAGTCAGTGGGGTCTCAGTGCATAGATGATATTTGAAGGAGATGAAAATGAGGCAGAATACGCTGTTCTTTAATGTGGGAAAATTGTAATGTGTGCACATTCCTTTCAATAGCTAAATCCCATGCAAATGTAGTATTCCAAGCAGAACTAAGACTCACTACAATACCGCCTGGTAATATTACTTCTAAAAGCCATTATAACACATAGCTGGATTTCAGTGGTCTTGTTGCTCATGACTGTTCAAATTGTAGGGAAAACATGTTTACAATAATTATCTGTTTTAAGCCACAACAAAGATATTTTCTTTTGTTCCTACTTATTATGGAAATGTATACAGATGTTTTAAGTGAAAATATAAAATTTAGAAAGTGGAAGAAAAACACCTACATTATGAAAGGTGTTTATATTACATTATATTAAATTACATTAAAGGTATATACAATTTTTAGACTCAATCTAATGTGATCAACTTCTTCAATCCTTTGGAAAACAAAAGCTTGCATAGGCACATGACTGCTAACTACGTGTAAAAAATTCTGAGAGATAAGGTCAGTAAGAAGAAAGAATTCATATGTATATATCACTTTGCAAAGGGTGCTCACATAATTTCTTATCATGTTAGTCTCATCGTAAGAATACAAGGCATTATACTTATCAATTTTCTATGAAAACATTGAAGCTTAGGGACTCAATGACTTGTGAAACATCACCGTGCTCTGACATAGAAAACCATGAAGAAATACGGTTTTCTGAATCCATGTTCCAGACTCTTCTCCATAGAACAAGTACCTTTTCAAATAGAGACTGAATAATAATGCTGCTGTGTCACTGCAAACATCAGAGAAGAACAGGGAGGTATTTGATGCCCTTAGTTGAACCTAACTGGGTTCTAAGTGTAGCAAACTTGCTAGATGTTCTTATAAGAAGATTAAATGGCTTCTGATGGAAAACAAATGCGGAGAAATAGAGACAAAATGATCTTTTTTTCCAACAAATTTTTAGTTATTAAAGAGAAGTAATAATTTTGAATGTGCTGGGCAACACTTAAAACCCTCCTAAGGTCAGCCTTGCGGATGCAGTTTCATGCCCATGTCGTAGGAAGAGAAGGAGAGAGTTGAGATTAAGGAAATGTAGAGCAACAGTTTCTAGACATCCTGAAAATAGTGCATATGAGAAAGTTTGCTTTAAGACCCCTTTATCTCAATGTAAGCTAAAAGTGCTGACTGTCATTTAGAAGGTGACTGTGGTAACTGCTGGCTCCATGTTGCTGACAGGTGGGAGACTGTGGCTCCTTGTTGGGCAGTGGTGCTACCTGATGGGAGTCCAAGGTGCTGGTAAAGCAGTAAGATGAGACATGTTCTGGAATACAGTGTGATGTAAATTTACATACTTTGTCTAAAAAGGATATGGATTCCATGGTGGCCTCCTAAGGAAAACTTCATTCCCCTGGCCTGTGGCTTCATGGTCACCCTATGCTTCTCCCTCTGGTATGCAACTCGGCTCACTGGATAGTCTCTGTGCATGTTGGCATTTGTTTTCATAACCACAGACCTTGCCATTTGGTTCTGTTGGAGATGCCCTTACTTAGTCGATGGTCTCTTGTCCCCAAACTCTAACTTACTATTCACTGTATTTCTCCACACTTCCAAAACACCACGCCAGCCCAGGATCTTTGGAGAGTCTTCACTGTACCACAATAAAGAGTTCAAGACATTCTATGCATTTTTCCAGAAGCAGCTGCCTAGACTGTCCCATTTGGTGGGATTTCTTCTAATGTGCACAATGCAAGAATACATTTCAAAACAACTAAGAGTACATTACTAAAGAGTAAATGTCTTACCACAAGAAATGAGTAAGTGAGGTGATGGTTATGTTAATCAGTTTGAGTTAAGCATCTCACATTGTATATGAAATCATCACATTGTACCCCATAAATGTATATAGTTATAATTTAATAAAAATTTAAATTTAAAAAAATAAAATAAAAATAAATCAGTCCTATACTGCCACAGGGGACATGGAGTTATGATTATGCATGATTTCACTAGAAAGTTTGTAGTCTCCCCAACATACAGCTATATAAATGATACACTAGATCTAACCTAACTGAATGTTTCCACACTTTCATATTTACTTCATGTGCTTTAAGAACTTGGATTTTGAGACTCTAGGACTAGTTTTTTCTGAAGTTAGCATTTCAAGATAGAAAAATATAGATGAAAGAGTAAAATAATGATTTTTAAATGGACAGAAATATAATTTAGAATGAATAAAAAAATATAACAATTAACACTTGAGCACAGAAAGTTACTTCCACCCTTTCTCTAATTTGTTTAATTTAATTGTTAAGAACTTAAATTTCTTTAATACTTAACACAAGTACAAATGAAAACCAAGGACAAACTTTGCTAGCAGCATCAGGAAGTTTCTCTTCGGTACTTTCCAAAACCGATGTGATGTATTCTTCTTTAATAAGTTGTAATTTAGTTTCTTGCAAATGTTTTTAAGTGCTTTCAAGTTCCTGTGTCTTATTTTTCAGGTCATATTTACACTGGTCAAGTTCATTTTTGTTAGTCGTAAACAACCCTGTAACCTAAATATGTTAAACACTAAGAATTAAAAAAGACTGATCTGGTTGTTAAGACATCTGGCTAACCCATAATATGATACTAGAAGAATGGAACAAATTACTTCATATAGAAGTTATAACAAGTGACCAGCTGTTTTATATGGCACCTGTGTTCTTCCTGTAATCTGATTCTAAAGTGTGAGATTAGATAACAGGTCTGGTATAGGGATACCGATCCTTCAGTTTCCTTCCAACACTGTCTATGGACTTTAATACAAATGTATTAAGGTAAAAGAAGCATCAAAAGGCCTGGTCTGTTGCCTAACTTAGTTATCATTTTTACTTAATATCCTTTCTATCCCAACATATATATCCCTTCCTCTGATAATCATGTCAACAAAAATGTCTTGGCACTCACTATCTTGTAGCTATACAACAAAACTGCATTATTCAGTTATCTTCTGAAAACATTGCATTCATTAGGCTTTTTTACTATCATTGATGATAGTAAAATCATGATTCCAACTTACTTTCGGTATAAGGGTCAACCAGAAAAAAATCTTAAAGAAGGAAACTGTATCAGGTCCTTCATATTCTAAAAGTTTTTTATAGTGTTTGCTTTCCATGTAACATTGAATGCTGTTTCAAATGCTTACCCTATTTAGTTCCTCCTCAACGGCGCCAATTTTTTCTTTTTCTTTTTTTTTTTTTATTGTTGGGGATTCATTGAGGGTACAATAAGCCAGGTTACACTGATTGCAATTGTTAGGCAAAGTCCCTCTTGCGATCATGTCTTGCCCCCATAAAGTGTGACACACACCAAGGCCCCACCTCCCTCCCTCCATCCCTCTTTCGGCTTTTCCTCCTCCCCCCCATAACCTTAATTGTCATTAATTGTCCTCATATCAAAATTGAGTACATAGGATTCATGCTTCTCCATTCTTGTGATGCTTTACTAAGAATAATGTCTTCTACTTCCATCCAGTTTAATACGAAGGATGTAAAGTCTCCATTTTTTTAAATAGCTGAATAGTATTCCATGGTATACATATACCATAGCTTGTTAATCCATTCCTGGGTTGGTGGGCATTTAGGCTGTTTCCACATTTTGGCGATTGTAAATTGAGCTGCAATAAACAGTCTAGTACAAGTGTCCTTATGATAAAAGGATTTTTTTCCTTCTGGGTAGATGCCCAGTAATGGGATTGCAGGATCAAATGGGAGGTCTAGCTTGAGTGCTTTGAGTTTTCTCCATACTTCCTTCCAGAAAGGTTGTACTAGTTTGCAGTCCCACCAGCAGTGTAAAAGTGTAAAACTTGAAAATGGAACATGACTTTGCAATATATTTTGTGGATTTGTAGAATAATGATGCTATTGTGCTTTTTCTTTGTGGTGATGTTTGAACCTAAGGAGTCATGAAGAATTTCGTACTTTCTAATAATGGAAGATTTTGAGAGTCTGTAATTTCTTATTAGGTGTACTTTTGAGGAAGTGGTAGAACATAATAGGGAAAATTTTTCAGGAAGCTTAATTATTGTAATAAATTGGCAAAATCACTTATCCTTGCTTGCATAAATGGCTAGCAGAGGGGAAATAAACATTCCTGGGCATCTAAATAAATTGAAGCATGAGATTAAGTACTTCTTCTGATACAATGTCTAAATTTTACTAATTCCTGTCAAGAGAAATCCTTATCTAGCACAGATATTTTCATTAGATTGCTTTTGTCATGTCTATCTAATCAACATTTATTTTCAAAAATAGTATACATCTGCTTAGCACAGTTGAAGACACTACGAAAGATGTGTCTGGTCTCCATTCCAAATTGGATCAGAAGGCGGTTGATCAAGACAATGCAGAAGCTCAGGATATTTTGGGGAAAAACTTAAGTTTTCTGTTTAGTAATATGGAAGAATTTATTAAGGATGGCGGCTCAAAACAAAAGGTCATGCTAGAAGTTCAGAAGCCCTTGTTTGGTACATTAAAACATTTATATTCTAAAAAAAAGAATTTGGATTTTGCCAAAGCAATAGCATTTTTTTTTTGTTTGGATATTATCTTTTAGTCTCAGTGAAACCCTAAATTCTTCCACTTAAACATAGCCAGAGTACATGTATAAGGTAGCCAGAAAACATTAGGATTTTATTTGTAATGAAATTATATTGATTTGTTATGTTGAAATATAGAATATAGAATACCCACATCATTATCAAATGTGATTTATTTCTGGAGATCATAACAATTGATTTGGGGGGGTTCCATGCCATGATCCTTCATTAAAAAGTTGGATAGCTAAGCCAATAAAATTTGAGTCACAATGGGACTTCAGTTGTGTTACAAGCAGATGAGGTCTAAAAAACTAAAGTTGCGAAGCGTTGCAGCATTGAGGTGGATGCATGACCCATGCTGTTTATTTAGCTGAGTGATTTTTCAAACCTAGCCCCACAGAGCCATGCAGGTCTGTTTCTCAGAAACCCACCTGATAGTCAGAACATTTATGTTGTTTGAAGTAATAGTATTTAATGTAAAATTTAATTTGAAGGAAGTATTCAATCTTACAAACATTACATAGACACATGACATAAGGAGAAAGAAATAGAGGAATACATAGATAGATACAGAGAGGACTTAAGAATATCTCTGTTTTAACCCTTAAGTTAAATACTTTCCTTAACAGAAATCCATCTTAGTTTATGGTAATATGTTCCTTATGGTGGAAAGATGGGCTGATTTCATTTTCTTTTCTAAAATAATTGCCATTCCAAGCACAATGCATGTTAGTTTTATTATTTAATTCATTTTCACAGGGATCATTTGAGATCATATTATGGTTTCCATTTTACAAATGGGAACAGACTCAGCAAGGTTAAGAAACTAGCTTAGTGTCAGTGAACTTGAAAGACAGAAGTGGTTTCAAATTAACTCAGGTATGACTGAATTAAAAGTCCATACTTTCCCCTATATCTGTAGCACCATGTTGCTTATAACACGGGGCTGAATGGTACATAGGACAGACATATTCATTTTAGGTATAATATGTAGAAAGATGTGTGGATTTTAAACTGGGAAATAAAAATCATCCAATCTTCACATGAAAGCTATATCCCAGTTATAACCTAAGAATAGGGAGAAAGGGGAAAGGGAGGGGAGGGAGTGGGGAGGGAGGGGGAAGGAGGGGAATTAATGGGATTACACCTGCGGTGCATCTTACAAGGGTATATGTGAATCCTAGTAAATGTGGAATGTAAAGGTCTTAGCAAAATAACTAAGAAAATGCTACAAAAGCTATGTTAACTAATGTGATGAAAATGTGTCAAACGATCTATGAACCAAGTGTATGGTGCCCCACGATCATACTAATGTACACAGCTATGGTTTAATAAAAATAAATAAAAAAAAAACATAAAAATCTTTTGTACCATAAAATTCTAATATAAATGACCCTACTTTAAAATTATTTATCTAATTTCTCATCTTTCAATTGAATTCTATTAGTGACAGCCTTTTTTATCCAAAGGTGTAATTTTTCACCTCATGTGAAAAGTATTTCTATATATTCATATTTTGAGAATGAAATAAATATTGAAATGGAATGTTGAAAATTAACATTCATGACTTTCATCCCTAAACATGCATAATTTGAGACAATTTATTGCCAAGCAGTCCACTATCTCATGCATTTTTAAAAAAGACATGATATTTACTTTCTCCCCCCCATATCATGTTTCAGCACATTATTTAAGAAGTTGCTGGGCGGCGCTTGTGGCTCAGTCGGTAAGGCACCGGCCCCATATTCCGAGGGTGGCGGGTTCAAATCCAGCCCCGGCCAAACTGCAACCAAAAATTAGCCGGGCGTTGTGGCGGGCGCCTGTAGTCCCAGCTGCTCGGGAGGCTGAGGCAGGAGAATCGCTTAAGCGATTGGAGTTGGAGGTTGCTGAGAGCTATGTGAGGCCACAGCACTCTACAGAGGGCCATAAAGTGAGACTCTGTCTCTACAAAAAAAAAAAAAAAGAAGAAGTTGCTTATTCTTCCAATTTACTCTACAAAATAATGCTTTATTAGTGTAAGTAAATAATGTTTATTTCATTATATTATCAAGGCGAATGCACAATACAGTGAGGCTGAAGAGTTAGCCAGAATGTATTAGGAATAGAAGCAAAAATAATGAAATAAATACACAAATAAATAGATGACCAGATACTGTCACCAATGATATCAGGAAGGGTTGTACTGGATGAAAAAAAATAAATAAGAAATTAGTTATGAGGGGGCAGCTATACAACAATTAAACTAAAAAGTCCCCAAGCCATAAAAGAAGTAATCAACAGAGTAAATAGACAACCCATAAAAAGAGGGAAAACATTCACAAGTGGTGCATCTGACAAAGAACCGAGATCCATAATCTATAAAGGATTTAAACAACTGCACAAAGAAAAAGAAAGTATCATTTAAAAGTGGGCAGGTTTCTTTTCCTGAGTATATGTTCTCGTTTGGTTTATCAAAAATCAGGTGGCTTTAAGAGGTTAGTTTCATCTCATGGTTTTCTATTCAGTTCCAAATCTTAATATCTCTATTTTTGTGCCAATACCATGCTATTTCGATTAGTATGGCCTTGTAGTATAGCCAAAAGTTTGGTAGGGTGATAACCCCACTTTGTTTCTGTTACTATTCAATAACTAGTACTGGGAGAACTGGACCCACACCTCTTACCACTTAAACAAAAATAGATTCAAGATGGATAAAAGATTTAAATCGAAGGCATGAAATAATAAAAATCCTCGAATAAAGTGTGGTGAGAATATATTGACCTAGAGAAAGATTTTATGAAGACTTCCATGTCAACTGGAAAAAAATAAAAAATAAACGAATGGGACTTAATTAAACTGAAAAACTTGTATACAGCTAAGGAACCAACAACCAAAGCAAACAGACGACCATCAGAAGGAGAAAAGATATTAGCATATTATGAATCAGACAAAAACTTATAACTAGGATCTATAAAGATGATTAGAGATGATAAGCATTTTTTCATATGTTTGTTAGCCATTCATCGAAGGCTATGTTAACCAGTTCGATGAAAATATTTCAAATTGTATATAAAACCATCACATTGTACCTCATGATTGCATTAATGCACATAGCTATGATTTAATAAATAAAAAATAAAGATAAATAAAAATAAGTGGATTAAAAATAATAATAAAATAAAATAATAAGAGTAAACAATCCCATATTTCACTGGGCAAGAGACATGTTTTCTTTAAAGAAAATAAGTGAATGGCTAACAAAAATATCAAGAAATGCTTATCATCTCTAATCATGAGAGAAATGCAAATCAAACTACCCAAAGATATCACCTAACCCCAGAGAGAATGGCCCACATTACAAAGCTGCAGATGCTGGCGTGGATGTGGAGAGGAGGAAACACTTTCATACTGCTGGTGGGACTGCAAACTAGTACAACCTTTGTGGAAAGAAGTATGGAGAATCCTCAAAGAACTCAAATTAGACCTCTATTTGATTCTGCAATCCCATTATTAGGGATTACATCTACCCAGAAGAAAAAAAGTCCTTTTATCATAAGAACATGTGGACTGGCTGAGGCAAGAGAATAACCTAAAGCCTAAGAGCTGGAGGTTGCTGTGAGCTGTGACATCATGGCACTCTACTGAGGGTGACAAAGTGAAACTCTGTCTCAAAAAAAAGATCATGTGCACTAGACTGTTTATTGCAGTTAATTTATAATCACCAAAATATGGAAACAACCTAAATGCCCACCAACCCAGGAATGGATTAACAATTTGTGGTATATGTATACCATGGAATACTATCCAGCCATTTAAAAAGATGGAATCATTACATCTTTTGTATTAACCTAGATGAAGGTGGAACACATTCTTCTTAGTAAAGCATCACAAGAATGGAGAAGCAAGAATCTAATGTACTCAATTCTAATATGAAGGCAGTGAGCTAATACAAGGGGAGAGGGAGGGGAATAAGGGACTTGGGGAGACCAGAGGAGGGAGGGGTCATAGTGTATGGCCCATCTCTTCGGGGGGGACACAGTTATAAGAGGCACACACATGCACACACATTCACACACATAAATGCCCCGTGGAATACTACTCAGCCACAAAAAAATTAAAATAATGTCTTTTGCAGCAACTTGGATAGAGCTGGAGGTGGTTATCCTAAGTAAAGTAACTCAGGACCAAAAAATCAAATACTATATGTTCTTACTTATAAGTGAAAGTAAGCTGTGGCTGTCCATGGTCATACAGTTAGTACAATGACATTGAAGACTAAAAAGGAGGGAGGGTAAGAGGAAGGTGAGAGATGAAAAATGACCCACTGGGCTCAGTGCCCGTAGCTCACTGGTTACAGCAACAGCCACATACATTGGGGCTGACGGGTTCTAATCTGGCCTGGGCCTGCCAAACAACAATGACAATTGCAAAAAAAAAAAAAAAAAATTGCTGAGTGTTGTGGTAGCCACCTCTAGTCCCAGCTACTTGGAGGCTGAGGCAGGAAAATCACTTAAGCCCAAGAGTTTGAGGTTGCTGTGAGCTGTGACACGAAGGCACGCTACTGAGGTGACACAGTGAGACTCTGTCTCAAAACAAACAAACAAACAAAAAATCCTATTGGTTACAGTGTACATTATTCAGGTGATGAATACACTAAAATTCTAAACTTGACCACTATACCATTTACCTTTGTAAGAAAACCCTACTTATGTACCTTAAATCTATTGAAATAAATAAGTAAATACATAAAAAATTGAAAGCACGGGACCAGACAAAAAAAAAAAAAAAAACAGATATGCCAATAAGTTGGCCAGATAATGATTTCCATAATTTGTTTTCAGATTTTTAGTGAGGATAATAATGTCTATTTCTTATAGTTATTATCAGTATTAAATAAAATTACATTCAAAATGTATTTTAAAGATACATAGTTGGGGCTTGAACAATGCCAAGGCTAAGAGAAGTGACCCCCATGAACTCAAAAGTCTATGTATAATTTTTGACTTCCCCAAAAACTTCACTACAAATTATCTACTCTTGGTCAGATGCCTTACTAATAACACACAATTGGTAAACTCATATTTTGTGTGCTACATGTATTTTTTCCAGAATGTTAAGGGGCACAAACATTTTGGTTCCTTTTGTGTAGTTTGAGTCAAAGTTATAAGTGTTCTCATTACCCAGACAGTGTGCATTGTACCCTGTAGGTATGAATTTTTCCAACACCTCCTGACCACACCTGCTTGGCTTGTGTTGAGTTTTACTGTCATACGTATACAAGAATGTTGGTGGGTGAGCTCCAATTTAATGGTGAGCACACGTGGTGTTTGTTTTTCCATTGTTGCCATACTTCACTTAGAAGAATGGTCTGCAGTTCCACCCAGGTTGTTATAAAAACTATTGGTTCACCATTTATTTTATGACTGAGCAGTGATCCACATACATGTAAACCACATTTTATTAATCCACATATGGATTGATGGATACTTGGGTTGATTCCACATTTTTGCAACTGTGAATTGTGCTGTAATACACATTAGAGTACACATGTCTTTTTGATAAAATGACTTTATTTTTCTTTGGGCAAATACTCAGTAGTGGAATAGCTGGATCCAGTGGTAGGTCTACTTTGACTTCTCTGCGGCATCTGCACACTATTTTCTGTAGATGTTGTACTAGTTTGCAGTCCTGTCAAAAGTACATAAGTATTCCTTTCTTTCTGCATCCACTTCAACATTTGTTGTTTTGGGACTTTTTAATAAACACCATGCTCACTAACATAAGGAGTTCTCTGTTTAGGTGATAGCACATTGTGGCTTTGATCTGCATTTCCATTATGATTAGAGATGTTGAATGTTTTTTTCATATGTTTATTGGCCATTAGCCTATCCTCTGTTCAGAAGCTTTTGTTCAATCTTTTGCCCACTTTTTTATAGGGTTGTTTGATTTTTTTCTTACTAATCTGTTAGAGTTCTTTCCATGTTCTGGTTATCAAATCATCCAAGGTACAGCATGCAAATATTTCCTCCCAAATCAGTAGCATTCATACAAACCAACAACAGTCAAGCTGTGAATCAAATCAGACTTGATATCTCTCACATTAACTATATGTATTTTTGCGTGTTCTTGCAAAAAAGTAGGCTGGTGTAAAGAAAATATCATTCAGGGAATCACAAGAAAGAGAAAACGTGTTTACTGCTCATTAAGTGAAAGTGAATAATCAAAAAGTTCTGCATTCTCCTTGGGTAGGCTGAGGAGGAAGAGAAAGGAGAGGGGTTAGTCTTGCTATCTTGGGGGTGACAGAGACGGAATATGAGAGGAGACAGCAGGGTAGACAGGGAAGGCAGGCACACTTAGTGTGATTTTATTTAGAAATACCTACATGTAAGTGGACATGCACTTATGCAAACCCATATTGTTCTTGGGTCAACTGTAAAATGTGTGTAGTCCATTTTCTGTTGCTATGACCGTCTACTTGAAGCTGGATTATTTGTAAAGAAAAGGAATTTATTTCTTACAGTTATACAGAATGGAAAGTCTAAGGTTGAGGGGGAATATCTGTTCATAGCCTTCTTGTAGTTAGAGTCTAAAGTGTCCAGAGGGGGGTGCATGACATGACAAGGCAAGGAGGCTAAGTGTGCTAACATTCTATATAAACATAGACTCTCTTCCTCCTCTAGTAAAGTCACCAGTTCCCTGCCCAGAGTATCTCATCGTTAATCCATCAATGGATTAGACCATTCGTGAGAGCATAGCCCTGGTGATCCAATCACCTGTTAAAGTCACACTTGTCACTCCTGCCACACTAAGAGTTAAGTTTCAACATAGTTTTGGAGGAGACACTTTAACCATACCAGAATGCTATGTAAATAAAACGTGTATTTAGAAGTAATTATTCTATTACTTATTAAACTGATTTAGCAAGATCACTAGTGTTGCTAGCTCAACTACTCATGGTGACTGAAATGCAAAGATGATGCGTCAACTGGCCTGTGCTTGTAACAAAAAGGAAGGTGAGAATTAAAGTGGAGAGGGACTACTTGGGCACTCCAATCACACTCCTTATTTTTAACCATAGTCCCAAAGGTTTCAGAGGTTTTCCAAGGTCCTCACTTTGTTTTCCAATCAGCACACTTGAAGCTCATTCCAGTTTTATATCAGTCATCTCTGCAAATTATTTTTAAATCCTTCATAAGGGACAGAAGAAGAAGAAATAAACATAAGGAGCACAATTTTACACTTGGTGCATCTGAGTATAATACAACTTGCAAATTTCTCAAGGTTTACGACTCTTAAAAATATAAATAATAAATACATGAATAAAATTCACTTTTATGCTATTTGTCCACATTTATAAATTTAATATGTCCACATATATTTAATCATTCACTGTCTGATAATACTATGGTTTAGTTTTGCTCACAAGATTCCAAAATTTTTGTAGGCAAGAAATAAATTATATTCCCTTTTATTAAAAAAAAGAAGTGTTAGAAAATAATAATTGCACAAAACTGAAACTCAATAAATTTTATTTTATTATTATTTTTTTTTTGTAGAGACAGAGTCTCACTGTACCACCCTCAGGTAGAGTGCCGTGGCGTCACACGGCTCACAGCAACCTCTAACTCTTGGGCTTACACGATTCTCTTGCCTCAGCCTACCGAGTAGCTGGGACTACAGGTGCCCACCACAACACCTGGCTATTTTTTTGTTGCAGTTTGGCCAGGGCTGGGTTTGAACCCGCCACCTTCGCCACCTCCAGCACCCTACTCACTGAGCCACAGGCGCCACCCCTCAATAAATTTTATTAACACAAAAACTGTAAAAATGCTAAAAGCATTAATGAAGCTGCTGAAGAAAAATACTTAGACTCCGTGATGGGAAGGGTATAGTCTGCACACTTCTTCTTCTTTTTTTTTCTTTTTTGCAGTGTCAGAAATTATCAGTAAAGCCTAGCAAAGGAATAAAACAACAATCACTGCCTTAGAAATAAAATCATTGATGAGTAATCGTACCAGTCATTATGAGGCCACTGTTGAGCATTGTTCAATAATAACTATGAACAAATCCTTGACTTACAAATAATATCATAGAAAATATATCAATACCAACCATCAATAAAATGAACTATTTCATTTCATAGAGGACACAGGGATCCATAAAAATATGTGATGTCAAGCTTTTTTGGTTGCCAGTAAATAAACTCCTGAAGATTTTAAAGAGTTTGAAAGATAAAATATCATCAATGTGTAATTTTTCCCCTTTGTTACTTTGAAAGGACTATTTATACAAGTCCATTTTGTAGACTTTATAAAGAATCCTCTCTAGGGTCCTTGATTGCTTTTTCCCCTTGACTATTTTTGGTATATATAAGGCTACAGATTTGTGAGTTTTAATTTTGCATCCTGTCATGTTTCTGTATTCCTTGATCACTTCTAGGACTTTTGTGTTAATTCCCTGGGGTTTTCCAGACATATAATCATATCGTCTACGAAGAGCTACAGTTTGATCTCCTCTGGTCCTATTTGGATCCCCTTGATTGCCTTCTCTTGCCTGATTGTGGTGGCTAAGACTTCCATTACAATGTTAAAAAGCAGTGGAGACAGTGGCCATCCTTGCCTTGTTCCTGATCTGAGTGGAAATGATTTCAATTTTACTCTATTCAATACAATACTGGCTGTTGGTTTGCTGTAGATGGCCTCTATCCATTTAAGAAATGTTCCTTCTACACCTATTTTCTTAAGCGTTCTGATCAAGAAAGGATGCTGGATATTATCAAAAGCTTTTTCTGAATCAATTGAGAGAAATATGTGGTCTTTGTTTTTTAATTTGTTTATGTGATGTCTTATATTTATGGATTTATATATATTGAATGATCCTTAGGACCCTGGGTGAAATCCACCTGGTCACGATGTATAATTTGTTTGATGTGTTGTTGGATTCTGTTTGCTAGGATCTTATTGAATGTTTTTGCATCAATATTCATTAGAGATATTGGTCTATAATTTTCTTTCCTTGTTGGGTCTTTTCCTGGTTTTTTGGATCAGGGTGATATTTGCTTCATAGAATGTGTTGGGAAGTATTCCTTCTTTTGCTATGTTTTGGAAAAGGTTAAGTAATATAGGTACTAGTTCCTCTTTAAAAGTTTGGTAGAATTCTGATATTAAGCCATCTGGTCCCGGGCTTTTCTTTTTGTGGGGATTTCTTACAGTTGATTCTATTTCAGAACTTGTTATAGGTTTATTCAACATTTCCACTTCTTTCTGGCTAAGTCTAGGAGGGTGGCATGTTCCCAAGTATTGATCTATTTCCTTCAGATTTTTATATTTCTGAGAATAGAGTTTTATGTAATATTCATTAATGATTTGTTCAATTTCTGAGTAGTCTGTTGTTATTTGGCCTTTATCATTTCTGATTGATGAAATTAGGGATTTTACTCTTCTACTTCTGGTTAGGTTAGCCAAAGGTTTATCTATTTCATTAACCTTTCCAAAAACCAACTTTTTGATTGGTTGATCTGTTGTATGATTCTATTGTTTTCAATTTCATTTAGTTCTGCTCTAATTTTAGTTATTTCTTTTCTTCTGCTGGGTTTACCGTTGGAAAATTCTTTCTTTTCCAGTTGAGATGGAAAAGGAATAATGTCCCAATGAGATGTCCCATTAAGTTGTTAACTTCCTCTCTTTCCTTTCTTTTGAGGAAGGCCTGCAGTACTATAGATTTCCCTTTTAGGACTGCCTTTGCTGTATCCCAGAGGTTCTGATAGTTCATGTCTTCATTATCATTTTGTTCCAAAAATTTGGTAATTTCCTTCTTAATCTCATCTATGACCCAGCTATAATTCAGCATGAGGTTTAGTTTCCATGTTTTTGTATAAGTATGCTGATTCCTGTTGTTATTGAGTCCAACTTTTATTCCATGATGGTCCAAGAAAATACAAGGAATGGTTTCCATTCTTTTAAATTTGCTGAGGTTAGACTTGTGACCTAAGATGTGATCAATTTTGGAGGATGATCCACGGGCTGATGAGAAGAATGTGTATTCAGTTTTGTTAGGATGAAATGTTCTGTAGATGTCTATTAAATGCAAGTGTTGAATGGTTAAGTTTAAGTCCAAAATGTCTTTGCTTAGCTTCTTATTGGAGGAGCTATCCAAACCTACCAAAGGGGTGTTAAAATCTCTAACTATTATGGTGCTGGAGGAAACCACATTGCTCGTGTCTGTTAGAGTCTCTTTATAGATTGAGATGCATTATGGTTGGTTGCATAAATGTTAATAATTGAAATCTCATTATGTTGAGTGTTTCCCTTAACAAATAAGAAGTGACCATTATTATCTTTCCTTACTTTTGTTGGTTTAAAGCCTATTGTATCTGCGAATAAAATTGCAACACCTGCTTTTTTCTGGTTTCCATTTGCCTGAATTATAGATGACTATTTCTTCACCCTGAACCTATGTTTATCTTTTAAGGTAAGGTGAGATTCTTGAATGCAGCAGATGTCTGGCCTGAGCTTTTGTTATCCAGTCAGCCAACCTGTGCCTCTTTAGAGGGCAATTTAAGCCATTCACGTTAATTGAGAGTATTGGTAAGCCAGATAGTATTTTTTGGTGTGGAGTTTTTTGAAAATACAGTGGACATTTTTAATCACTTTGCCACTGTGGATGTTGGAATTTCATCAAAAGTTTCTGAGTGAGTTTACTTTGGTGGTGTAGGATTGTGCTGTTCATTATGGAGGATAGGTCTGAGAACTTCCTGGAGAGCTGGTTTACTTATGGCAAGTTTCTTCAACATGTGCATGTCATTAAAGTATTTAATATCTCCATCATAGATGAAACTCAGTTTAGCTTTATTTATGGAGATTAAAGGTCAATGACCATCCTTTTGCAGTTTGAAAGGTTTCAGCAGAGAGATCTGCAGTCATTCTAATGTTCTTTCCCTTGTAGGTTATGGTTTTCTTACGTATGGCTGCTTGCAGAATTTTCTCCTTCATATTAACTTTGGTGAAGCTAATTATAATGTGTCTATGAGAATTTTTATTTTGGTTGAGTCATGTCGGTGTTCTGAAACTGTCCGCTATCTGAATTTCAGAATCTCTTGGCATGTCTAGAACATTCTCTTTGATTATTTTATGAAGTAAAGCATCTGTATCCTTCACAGCAACCTCATCGCCTTCATGAATTCTATAAGGCAAATATTAGATCTCTTTGAATTACCCAGAGCTCTCTGAGAGAATGCCCTGTTTTTGTTCTCCACTTTTTTCCTCTTTGAGCATTTGTGAGTGTTCAAAAGCTTTGTCTTCAATGTCAGAGATTCTTTCTTCTGCCTGCTCCATTCTGTTACTGAGGGATTCTACTGTATTTCTCAGATCTTTGAGGGCTGCAAGTTCTTGCCTCAGGGTGTCAAAATCTTTGGTGATTTTGTTTTTGAATTTGTTGAATTCTTGAGACATCTTTTGAATTACTCCTTGAAATTCTAATTCCATCTTTACCTCCATTCTGTTGATCTTATTTGCTATCCAAATTCTTAACTCAATTTCTGACATCTCAGCCATTGGTTTATGAATGGGGTCTTGTGCTGTCTCTGCCATATCATTTCTTGGGGTAGTTGATCTACTCTGATTATTCATGTTGCCAGAGGTTTTCCACTGATTCCGCCTCATGATTGTTTTTCACAGTTGGGCTAGATGGGCAGGTAAGGTGAAATTGGATTGAGAGTTCCTAGAGTTGTGGTTAACCAGCCCTTTGTCAAGGATCTGGGACTGATGACTGCAGCTTTTTCCCCTATAGCTTTACAAAGGACCTGTACAATATTAAAGTCTGAGGCTGAGGAAACCTGCTTGGTATGGTGGGGTTAGGTGGCTCTGTCTTGTATTTAGCTGGTTCTTGTCTGATCCTAGAGGATCAGTAACTCTGATGAAGTCTTAGCTGTGGAGAAATACAAGCAACTAAGATACCCCACCCACCATGGACAACAAGTGGAAGAGGAAAATCAACCTTTCCCATTACCACACAACCAGGGTACCCCCAAGAGGATCCTTGGGTGATTGGCCCCAGGTTAGGAGTTCCAAACGAATTGACCCAATCAGTACGAACTCTCAAGTGGGACAGTTCAAAAGGTCTCTAGGAACTAGATGGCGGAGGTCTACTGACTGCTCAAATTTGGCTCACTCTGGTGCTCTGTAGAGTCAGAAAGGCCTGCCCAGTAGCAGAGTTGGACAGGGGGCTGTGTCTCTTTCTCCACTTTGCTCCTCTTTCACACCCCGTCACTGGTGACCCCACAGGACTGAGGTCCTGCTTCCTCCAATAAACAGATGTGCCAGGGCTTTGAGTCTGTCAGAGTCAAAGGAAGGTCAATGCCCCCTTGGCAAGCCACTACCCTCTGCCACCAGCTGTCTGGGGGAGCTGAGGCCTTCCTGCCTTGGGTACTCAATAGCCACTGGTGAGTGCTCCACTTGAACTCAGTCTAATCCTGAGGGTAACAAGTCAGCAAATGGATTTTCTTCCTTAGCCACTGCAACTTTGCTCCAGCTACCCTGCAGCACTGGTATCCCTATAGAGCGAGTTCTGGTTTCCTCTGGCAGTCCTCACAGTTGGGGAGGTGTCTGTCCAAGATTAGACCCCAGCAGGATCCCTCTATTGTTGCTGAATCTTTGCAGAAAGTAACCCTGTGCAGCTCCCAGGCAATTGCCAAAGCCTGGGAGTTCTGGCTGTAGAAGCAGCTCCAGGAGTGTGTGGCACATGGATCCAACAGCAGGGCAGGGGACACTGCACATGGTTCTGCAGTGCCTGGCGCCAGGTGACTTCAGCAAAGAGAATGCTTAGCCCACGGCTCTGGCCAGGTGGGGCTCTGAGTGGGGGTTCCTGCAGGGTGGAGCGTAGGAGGGGACAAGGTGCCAGACACATGCCTCTAGCAGGGCGAGACACATGGCTCTAGCCAGATAGGGCATGGGGCCTTTGGTCCAGCAGAGTGGTGGGCGCTGCTCATGAGCCTCTTCCCACAGTCTCTTCAGGGGTTAGGCTTCTGGTTCATCAGGCAAGGGGGGAAGGGTGGACTGGAAGTTCAGAATGGCAGGGGAAAAGTTAGTTCAATTTTTCTGCCTGGCAAGAAAGTGCTCAGGGTCAAAACAGGGTCTCTCTGGTGAAGTAGACCCCACTTCCTACAGCTCTCACCCATGAGGTGAAACAAGAGGTCCTCAGTTCACCTCTCACCTGTAGAAAACCTATAGGAACAAACGAAGAGAAAAAGAAAAACAAACAAAAAAAAACCCCATAACTTTCTTGGGGGAGGGGACGGACACTTTTTCTTTGGGATGAATTTTGTACATGAAGTTTGCTTTTTTAGAGTTGCAGCTTGCCTCAGCAGAGGTGACCTGAAGTTATCACTCTTCCTTTTTTTTTTTTTTTTTTTTTGTAGAGACAGAGTTTCACTTTATTGCCCTTGGTAGAGTGCCGTGGCATCACACAGCTCACAGCAACATCCAACTCCTTGGCTTAGGTGATTCTCCTGCCTCAGCCTCCCAAGTAGCTGGGACTACAGGTGCCCACCACAACGCCCGGCTATTGTTATCACTCTTCTTCCTCAGCTCGGCTCCCAGTCTTCAGCTTAATTAGGTACTTTCTGCACATTATCCTTCTCTCTGGACAGGAGGTTCTGGAGGCTGGCTTCAGTCAGCCATCTTGCCCCTCCCTTCGTATTTTTTATTACTTGTATGCTTTAGCTATCAGTGCATTTTTGAAACTATCACTATTACTGAATTTATTCTTCAGCCGGTCCTTGGTCTCGGGGATTCCAAGAATGTAACAATGGACCACAGATCAGTGGTAAAATAGTATTTATTAGCTAGAAAAGAATATGGAGGGAGTAAAAAACAGCAGGGCTTCTGGCAAGGGAAAGACCCAAGTCGCAAGTCTCCACTTGGGTCTTTTGTCTAGGGGTAAAAAGTCTTGAGAATTATATTTGGCCAGGACGTGGTAGATAGAAACACTTTTTGAATGTTAATGGCAATTATTGACAAATGAATGGATATAGTCCCTTCCTCTCAAGGCAGAATGTCATGTCATCCTCTTCAAGAAATTGCCCAGGCCTAGGAAATGGGAGGTTCCTGTTCAGCCCTAAATGGGGGAACCTTTTATCACCTCAGTCTTCACACTGACATTAATTTGAGTCTTTTTGGATACTTCAGCCTTTCAACTACATAGCCCATAAAAATCTTACCTTACTTCTTTTTTATAATTTTTGTTTATTTATTTTTTGAGATGATAGTCTCATTCTATTGCCCTTAATGGAGTGCCATGGTGTCATAGCTCACAGCAACCTCAAACTCTTGTGCTCAAGTTATGCTCTTATCCCAGACTCCTGAGTAGTGGGGACTACAGGCACCCACCACAATGCCCAGCTATTTTTAGTAAAGATGGGGTCTCAATCTTGCTCAGGCTGCTCTCAAACTTCTGAGCTCAAGCAATCTACCTACTTTGGCCTCCCAAAGTGCTAGGATTACAGGTGTGAGCCACCATGTGAGGCTCTATTTTTTCTTATTTTACTACTTAAAATGAGGTTTCTTCTGAATTTCAGTGATAATCTTAGATCAATTGAACTACCATATTTTGCTATGTAATATGTTCTCCTGGGCACAATGCGCACGTATGTTATTGAACCAAACTTTCAAGAAAGTGGCCAGCTCTCCACTGGGAGACACAAATCTAGGGAGGGCTATGTCCCTTAGTAAATGTGCAGGTTGCCTGATCTACCTGTGGCTGCCCACTCTGTGAAGTCTGTCCCTTCCTCCTGGGAGCCCTTCCCTCCCACCATTTAGGGAATCACAGATGAAATCACCACTTAGTGGCTGACAGAGCAATAGCTTCTGAGGCCACTCAGCCACTGGCAGCCAGGAGGGTCCCTAAGGCCTGCGTGGAGCTCCAAGCGTCCTCCATGTGGTGGGGCTGTGGCCCTCCTAACCAGCCCCACCACCTACCCCTCCCCTGATTGTGGCACTAAGTGGAGGTCACTCTGGCTATTCTCACTGGATTCTGGATCCTCCCAGACTGGAATCCCATATGCACGAAGGACCCAGGAGGGAGGGCATAGTGCCCTCCCCCACCCTCATGCTTCCCAGCTCCCAAGCCATACTACCCATGTGTAATGTGTGTCCTTATTTTTCCCTCAAAATTTTGGGCAGAAAGTGCATATTACATATGACAAAATATGGTAAGAAATAACTTGACAACTATTCCATAACCCAAACATTTTCACTATTGCTGTAAATGCTAGTAAATGCTAGTAAAACCCATTTACATATGCTTGGTATTTCTTCTCACTCTTTGGATTTCATGAATGTTTTATATTAGAAATATCTAAGTTTATCTCATGGGCGGCGCCTGTGGCTCAAGGAGTAGGGCGCTGGTCCCATATGCCAGAGGTGGCGGGTTCAAACCCAGCCCCGGCCAAAAAACAAAAAAAAACAACAAAAAAAAGAAATATCTAAGTTTATCTCTGTAATAGAAGGCAGCAGGATGAGAATAGAAATTTCAATTAGTCAGTGGCTATTAAATACATTATATGCAAATAAATATATGGGTAATCAATTTGTTTCTACACTATATATTTGAGTATTTAACATATTTTCATTTCTTTTTAAAATATGCTTTTAAAGAGGGTTACGGTTTTATTTCAGAAAAAATAAAGTGAAAATAAGACAATTTTCACATTTGATTTATATCAGCCTTCAAATTCAACATATAACAAAATTTGTTTTACCAACAAAAATTCTTAAATCAAGTGTAAATTCATTAAGTAACTCCTTGATTATTTGTTTATACTTTGTTTTATTAACTTTTTCAAATATAAATGCCTTTCTTGAAGCATTTGGTTCCTCCCACACACCACACACATCCATTGCTAGAAAAGTTTGAATTTACCAGTAGTTTCCTGGTGAGACCCACACAGCATTTAAACTGCATATTGAGATTCTGAATATCTTTGTAACACTGCTATGGAAATCCCCAAACTGCTTTTGCATCTGTGAAAATGAAAAGTCCCATCATCACTCAATGGACTATGAAGATAATGCAAGCCTTTTATTCATATGGGTCCCTTTATAGCACCTGATGTTATTGGAGTAGAGACTGCTTAGGGCAAGGAAAAACTAGGCCATGTTTAGAAACATCCAGTTTATTCATTTCCCTTTATGTTCACTGATATATCACTTTTCAGTAATAAAAATCCTTATTCCCTCATTCTGTTTTAGCACTCAAATTTGTGAAATTAAAATGACTATTACAAATCATATTGCAGATTGTTTATCTTTGTGAGGTAGATGACTCAGAAAGGTAAGTTATGCATTTAAACCAACAGAAGTAACAAAAACAGTACAGTTGATCATTTCTTTGCCATGTGTACTACTTTTTCCAGGCCTTTTATTCTTTCTCTAATTTAGACTATCTGCTTAAAACTACACTTCATAGCAGAGAAAATTGCAAAAGGTTTGTCCTATTCTTCCACATCAAAAACATACACACTGACATGTAGAGAGCTTACAAGTAATCACTCCCATCCTTACAAGAAAAATACATGTAAACATGTAAAGAGCTTTTACCACACTCAGAAATGATGCAGGCTTTGGAATTATCAGACAGAGAAATTAAACTGACTGATTTATATGTTAAGGTCTCTATGAGAAAATTTTATAATATGCAAGAATGGATTTATAATGGAAATAGATCTTCAAAAACTCTAAGGAACGTATCACAAATAAATTCTATAAGTCAAAGAAAAAGATAAGAAGTAACAAAAACGAAGAATTTGGGGGAAGAATTCATCAGAAGACTGGATGTGGTCAAATACGGAACCAGCAAGCATTGAGATTGGACAAAGAATAAAAACAATGAAACAGAATATCCAAAAACAGTGAAACAAACATATTTAATATGTGTAATTGAAATCTCAGCAAAAGTATACACAATTGGAGTATTGAGAGAGAGAGAATGAGAGAATAAAGAGAAGAAGAAATATTTGACATAGTAATGGCTAAGAATTTTACAAAATTAATAAAGGACCCCAAACAACACATTCAGAGGAACAGAAATCTTCCAAAGTGTATTCTCAAACCACATGGAATCAAACTAGGAATCCATAACAGAGAGTTTAAAAATCCAAAAATACTTGGAAATTAAGCAGTATTTCTTTAAATAACATAATCATCAAAGAAGCAGTCTCAAGTGAAATTTAAAAATGTTTAAACTAATTAAAAGTAAAATTATGAAAATTTCTAGGATGCAACAAAGATTACTTAGATAGAAATTAAAATATATATATTAGAAAATTTGGTAGGTATTAAATTAATAACCTAATTTTACTCCTGAGAAAACAAGTAAAAAAGCAATGTTGGCCTAAAGCAAATGGAAAAGAAAAAAGAAATAAAAAATATCTTGATCAAAACCCAGTGAAATTATAAAACAAAGAATCAATAGGACAAGTAAAAAATGCTAATTCATCAAGTTCGGTAAAATTAACAAAGCTCTAGCCAACTTGACTAAACAAGAAAAAGAGAAAAGGACACAAATTTCTGACTACAGAACAAAACAATAGCAAATAAAAAAGAGATTAGCACTCCTGATCACCTGGACATTAAAAGCATAATGAGGAAATACTTTGAACAACTCTGCAAAATTTGTAACTTAAGACAAAACAGAGCAAGTGCTTGAATGATGCAAAATATAAAAATGAGCACAAGGAGCCATCGATAACCTGAGCTGGCGTTGATCATTGAAAAAATTAAATCAGTTATTACCAACCTCAGAAAAAATATAAAGTCCCGGACCCAGATGATTTCACTGGTAAAATCTATCAGTGAATTCTTTTTTAAAATAAGCAATACAGGGCCAGTGCAGTGGCTCTCATTAGAGTTCTAATCCTAGAACTCTGGGAGGCCCAGGCAGGAGGACTGGTAGAGGTCAGGAATCAGAGACCAGCCTGAGTAAGAGCAAGACCCCATCTCTATGAAAAATGGAAAAATTAGCTGGGGGTTATGGCAGGCGCCTGTGGTCCCAACTACTTGGGAAGCTGAGGAAGGAAGGTTCCTTGAGCCCAGGAATTGAGGTTGCTGTGGCCATGGCACTTTAGCCCTGGTGACACAGTGAGACTCTATGTCAATAAACAATACAAAAGTATCCCCATGTCTTCCAAAACAATCAGAAGGGACACTTTCTAATAAATTGTATGAGTCCAACATGACCATAAAACAGAACTAGATAAAGATTTAACAAGAGAAAATTGCATGCCAGTATCTCTTACTAACATAGGTACAAAACCCTCCACAAAATATTAGCACATTACACCCAAAAATCTAACCAAAAAATAATTAAACACTACAAGCAAGTGAGATTTATTCCAGGCATACATGGTTAATTCAATTGAAAAATGACCACAATCCACCTTTCATTAGACTAAAGATGAAAATATCAACTGGAGCTGAAAAAGCATTTCACAAAATTGAACAACCATTCTTCAAAAGTTTTCAGAAAACTAGGAATACGGGAGAACTTACTCAACTGGATAAAGAATATCTACAAAAAAACCACCTGCAACTAACACCATACTTAATGGCACCAATTTGGGTGTTTTTCCCCTAAGATCATGATTATTGTAAATAGAGGGCTCCTCCCATTCTTACACAACTTCAAAGTAGGAGCCAGTGCAGCAAAATAACACAAAGAAATATAACCTATACATATTGAGAAGAAGAAAAATACAAACTGGTTTTGTTAACACATACCATGATTGTCCATGAGTAAAAACCTCCTAAAAACAAAAATTTCTAGAAATAACAGTGTACATAGCATAGACACATGATACCGGGTCAACAAACAAATCCAATTGCTTTCCTATAGACCAGCAGTGAATTCAAGATTAAACCAACAACAGACAAATTTTTAAAAAGCCATCACTTACAATGGCCTTCCAAAACAAAAAATACATGCAAATTCATAAAAATGTATAAAAGCATAGAGAGAAAAACTTAAAAAGTCCTAATGAAATAAATTTAAAAAGTAAATAAATGCAGAGATATTTTATATTTATGTATTAGAATACTCAGTGTTGTTATGGGATCAGTTCTTCACGTCTTGAACTATAGATTCAATACAATCCTAATCAAACTCCCAGTAAGCTGCTTGTAGACTTTGAAAAATTGACAGTAAAATTGACAGGCAAAAGATTTAGACAAGATCTAGCAAGATATAATTTCAAATTAATATGAGGGTTCAAATGTTTTGGTTCCATTGTTTTAGTTTCCAAGGTAGAGTTCAACTGTAGTTGAGCCCTTCACCCTGGGGGTGTGCCATACATCCTTACACTCTGCACATTAGGTGAGAACTTGCCAATCTTTTCCCTCCCTTCTTCCCCTCACTTAAATATGCTTGTGTTTTCCTTTCATGTGGACATACAGTTGTTTACACATTGGTTTCATATTAGTACTGAGTACATTGAATACCTGCTTTTCCATTCTTGAGATACTTTACTAAGAAGAAGGAACTTCAACTCCACCCATATAAACACAAAAGATGAAAAGTTCCTGTGGGAGAACAATCTAGTTCTTCTCCAAGAGATGATGATTTTCACTGTTTCTTTCTACGTTAATCACTGATTCTGAAAAATGTACAATCATTGCAGTTTTCATAATGCTTAACATTCACTTCTCATTATGCTTAACATTGTACTTATTTGCGTGCTTGTGACTGTGACTGCAATAAAGCAAAACATCATTGGTCATAAATTATAGGTGTCGAAAACTCATAACAAAGACATCTTAAGATACAATAAGAGAACAGAATGTCCAGGGCCCCAACAACAGTAGGGCATGTGAACTGCAACAAAGTTGTAGTCACATGCATAGCAGAATAGAGCCTGTGTTAGCAGCAACAATTGCAACTGTATGCACAACAAATTAATTGCTTAGCTAGACAGAAATAGCTAAGGCAGATACCAGTCAAACCTACAAACAGCAGGTGTCAAAGCATATGTTGCTGTAGTAGATACATCAACACAAGAAAACAGTCAGGCCTACACTCCTGCATAGCCCACCCTGCACATTCTGCTACACAGTGTAACATTTATTAAACTTTTTCCTTGTAATTTTTTCTTATTCTTGTTTGTTTAAATCTCAATAAATACCTGTTAGAAACTGGAGTCAGAGCCGCTCCCAGGATCCTTTGATTGCAGCACTTCCTAGTAGTTGCAACATCACTCTGCATCATTTCCAAGAACATACAGGCTCTGCCCTGCCTCAGTTTCCATCCTTTCTATGGCTGAATAGTATTTCACAGTATACATATGCCACAGTTTGTTATTCATTCAGGAGATGATGGGCACTTGGGTTGCTTCCATGTCTTGGTGATTGTGAATTGAACTGCACTAAACATTCTTTTGCAAATGGTAAAATGATTTTTTTTTCTTCTGGTCCATTTTTAGTTCTTTGAGAAAACTCCATACTTTGTTCCATAGAAGTTGTATTACTTTGAAGTCTCACCAGAAATTCAAGAGAATTCCCTTCTCTAAACATCCACACCACCATCTGAAAAATTCTGGATGTGAGTGATTTTCACTGGGGTGAGGTGGTATCTCAAAATGGTTTTGATTTGCATTTCTCCTATGATTAGGAATGGTGAACACTTTTTCATATGTTTGTTAGCCATTCATCTCACTGTCTTCGTCAGAGAAGTTTCTGTTCATGTCTTTTGCCCACTTGTAAATGGTGTTCTTTGTTATTTTCTTATTAATTTGAGTTTTCTATAGATTCTAAGTTGTCAGCCCTTTGTCAGAGTCATACCATGCAAATATCTTTTCCTATTGTAAGGCTGTTTACTTGTTTTAGTTGTTGTACCCTGAGCTTGTACAGAAGCTTTTTAGCTTGATCATGTCCCATTTATTTATTTTTGGTGTTGCTGCATTTGCCAAGGGGTCTTCTTCATAAAATACTTTCCCAGGCCAAAACAAGACATTAATGAATGGCAGAACATACTATGTCCATGGATGGTAAGAATCGACATTGTTAAAATGTCCATACTACACAAAGCTATCTACAGATTTAATGCAATCCCCATCAAAGTGCCAACATCAGACTTTGAAGAACTTGAAAAAATAATCAATTTATATGGAATCAGAAAAAAAAGTAACAAATAGCCAAAGCAATTTTAAGAAATAAAAATAAATCTGGAAGTATCACATTACCAGACTTTAGGTTATACTACAAGTGATCAAAGCACATGTTACTGGCACAAAGTAGAGATCTAGAGCTATAGAACAGGATAGAGAATCTGGAGATGAACCCAGCCTTGTATCACATTGTGATCTTTGATTAACCAAACAAAAGCATGCACTGGAGAGAAGAATCCCTGTGGTGCTGGGAGACATGGAGGCCACATGTAGAAGACAGAAACTGGACCTGTGTCTCTCACTACTGACAAAAATTGACTTTTGCTGAATACAAGAAAAAAAAAAAAAGCAATTCAATAGAAAAAGTAAAGTCTTTTCAAGAAATGATTCTGGAATACATAGCCATCCATATTTTAAAAAGGGAAAGGGGGGCTAGAGGGTAAAAATCTTGGAAATAAATCCTACACCTTTTATGGACAAGAACACACAAATACCATAGACCTTAATGTAAACTGGGCAGTAATAAAGATTTTAGAAAATACAGGTGACCTATGTTTGGTAATGAATTTTTAGAATCAAAACCATGATTTACAAAAGAAAAATGGATAAGTTTGACTTTAATAAAATAAAACATTTCTTCTCTGTAAAACAAACAGCTAAGGGAATCAAAAGGCAAGCAAAAACTTGGGAGAAAATGGCTGTAAGAGACATATCTAATAAATAACTTACATCTCAAATAAATAAAAAAATCCCAAACTCGACAAGGAGAAAACAAACAAACCAATTAAAAAGTGGGCAAATATTTAAACAATCACCTCATCAATATATATACACGTAGTGGTTACAGCAATAGTGGTAGAACATGTGCCTCCACAGAAACATTTAAAAATCCCACAAAACTGTAAGAATCAACATTGTCAGAACTCTGAAAAGTAGACAAAGGTTTAGAGCAAACAAGTGAATGTTGAAACAAGAAAAAGGCTACTTTAAACAAGAAAAAGACAACTATAAAATAACAACCAAACTTGCAACATTATTACCTGCCCTTACTACATTTCCTTCTGCAATCAGTAGTGATTTTTGGTTTTTGTTTGTTTGTTTGTTTTTGAGTTTCACTCCATTGCCCTGGATAGAGTGCTGTAGCATCATAGCTCACAGCAACCTCAAACTCCTGGGCTCAAGCAATTCTCTTATCTCAGCTTCCACAGTAGTTGGAACTACAGGTGCCTACCATAATGCTGGCTAGTTTTTCTATTTTTATTAGAAATGAGGTCTAGCTCTTGTTCAGGAAGGTCTTGAACTACTGAGCTCAAATGATTCACCCACCTCGGCTTCCCAGAGTGCTAGGATTACAGGCATGAGCCAGTGCACCTGGCCAAAATGGTGAGTTTGAAGACATTCATCCACAACCCAAATGTGTGACTTGTTCTAGAGGAAAGAGAGCAGAATTTGATCTTAAAGAATTGTGTTTGTATGTTTTGACCCGCCTGGAAACCTGACACGAGGCATTTTGTTTCTCCTAACTTAGAAATTACTCATAACAGACTCACCCATCATTCCTTAAAAACATCTGTAAGGCAAATAAACAACTTGATGCTACCTGGGACAAAAGATTATAGCTGACACAAACAAAGGTATGTCAAAACCCTTGGAGAAAAACCTGGGGAAGAAGTTTCTTTGGGAAATTGTGACATCCAAAAGGGGAGGGTTATTTGGAAGACCAAGGGTTATTTGGGAAATTATGACATCCGAAAGGGGAGGGTTATTTGTTGGGTTATTTGGAAGGTTGCAGACTCAGAATAAAACCTGAGAACATAAATTTTGACCTGCAGCTGAACTGTATTCTCAGGGAAAATAGGAAATAAAAGCTAAGGTAGAGTCGTAAACAATCTGCCTGTCTAAGCATTGAAAGAAGATGCCAAGCAACAACAACAAAAAAAAAAAAAAAAAGAGAGAGAGAGAGACAGAGAGAGAGAGAGAGAATTTTTTCTTTCTTTTTCTTTTGATTGTTATCTTTCATTATTATTTTATGAAAAATATTTTCTCATTTCCTGTGTGATTCCTTCTTTAACTGATAAGTTATTCAGAGAATATTTGGGGATTTACTTGATATCTTACTCTATGGATCACTATTTTAATACTATTGTAGACAAAAGGGTATATGTTTTGATGCTTTGAAATTTGTTTGGATGTGTTCTGTGGCCTGGCATGGAAAATAGCACAGTTATGAGTTAGAAATTTCTAATACTGCTATATGCATGTACCAGAGTTGAACAGTTAAGTTAAAAGAAGGTGAACCCAGAGTTTTCGCTGTTAGAATGTTGATAAAGACATAAATGATTATAAAAGTAAATGTATAAATAAATGTGTTTATACATAAGTTCATATATACATGTATATTTCCTTGCTTTTTCAGCTGAGAATGCCTAAAAGCAATGACATATCCCAGGAGGAATAAACAGCACAGTTAACACTCAGTATTAATTTCTAATATCATTCTCCACTACAAAGAACCAGGGCAGCCAGGCATGGTGGCTCACGCCTGTATTCCTAGCATTCTGAGAGGCTGAGGTGGGTGGATCTCTTGAGCTCAGGAGTTTGAGACTAGCCTGAGTAAGAGTAAAACCCTGTCTCTACTAAAAAATAAATAAATAAATAGAAAAATTATCCAAGTGTAGTCCCAGCTAGTTGGGAGGCTGAGGCAAGAGGATAGCTTAAACTCAGGAGTTAGACGTTGCTGTGAGCTATGATGATGCCAGGGCACTCTACCCAGGGTGACTGAGTGAGACTCCATCTCCACAAATGTAATAATAAAAAAAAAAAGTATTAGGGCTCCTTGGAAAAATGGCTAATACTAGGATTGGTGTAAGAAATAAACAAGATAAGGCAGGAACATCCGCAGGAGCATTTGCATGAACAGAAAGTAAGAAAGTGCAGAAAAAAATAAAAAGAAATACAAAACCAACTGAAACAACTTGCAGTGATTGACATTTGGATAATTTGAGCAACAAGATAGATAAAATAGTATTGGGTTATAACCCAAAGTTTAAGTAAACATCCACGATTTCTTACTGATATAAATGTGTGATTGAATAAATAAACAAATGGGGAGAGGGACATATCTCAGAAAGAAAAGTGTAACACCTGAAGCATGTGCTTCAAAGGAGTACAAGATATAAAGTGAGAAATAATAAGAGCCCTTGAGAGTGGAGAAACCTGACAAATACTATTATTACACCTCTACCGTGTGGTTAAGGCCAACATCCACAGGGATAAGTCAAAGTGGTGTTAGCTATCCTTGGTGTGACAAGATGAGAAGGACTTTCCTTCTGTAATCTTCATTCCCTAACCTATACCTATGCCCTACCTCTAGTCTTGAGAGGGAAAGTTAAACAAATCTCTGCAGAAGAACATTCTGAAATTTACCTAAGCAATATTCTCAAAAATGTCAGTCATCATGAAAAAAAGACAAAATATGAGAAACTGTCACAAGCAGAAGAATCCTTAAATTTTAAAGCTTAGAGTGATACTGACAATGAAATGGAATGTGTTATCCTGGTTGGAGATCCTGGAACAGGATGTATACATTAGATTGAAACTAATACAAAAAAAAAAAAGTCTGACTAATGTGTGGACTTAATTAAACTCTCTTCTCATTTTAACAAATATATCATACCAATGAAAGATAGTAACAACAGAGTAGGGGTAAGTTGATTTACGAGATATGGAAACACTCCAATTGTCAGCATTTTTTTATGCAATTCTAAAATTTTTAAAAATAATGCAAATTTTTAAAAAGAAGTAACTCTCTCCCCCAAATAAACCTACTATAACACACAAACTTTTGACTTTTTTTGGTAAGGGAGGGAGGGGATGGAGAAAGCCCCTAAGGACTAAAAAAGCAGAGGTATTTGAGGGAAGGACATAAAAGCAGCCCCTGTTTAAAGGTAATTATCCCATGAGTTGTCCATAGCTAGGTCAAATAGCCACAGGTGTGCCACACATGTTCAAAGGCAAACAGTGTTCATTTTAGGGGCTGTCATTTCCTAACACCTCTCTATGGGTGGTGGGCACCACAGAAGGAGCTACACATTTAGAAATTCTAAACAGATTGCTAAACAAATCCTGTTCTGCCTGTATCCTATAGACATCCCTGCAGACACAAATGCTTTTACTTTTCCCTTGCTTCTCATAGTCTGGTGTTCATATAGTTCTCCTTGAGTCCATTGACACCAGAAGTCATAGGACCTATGCTTGACCCAGTAACAAGTAGTATCCTTGACTAGTCAAGCTGAACAATTTCCATGATCTTCCATGAACTCCTGATGCTACCACAGCAATAACTCTGAGGTAGATTGGTAAGATCTCTCTATAGCACTGGATTCTTCATCCTTGCCATAATGTAGGTATTTTTTCTTTTGCATAAATGTGTGTAAAGAAAAGACTAGATATAAAAATGTTTTTATTTGCCAATTGACTGATCGCATCTGTGAAATAGGCAAGATGTGTTAAACAATGCTAAGAGAACTTCCACTGCCAGTTAGAATTTAAAACATAATATTGTCACCACAACCAACAAACTAGAAATAAGCCAAATAAGCTGTTCAACAATTTAAAAAAAAAAATCCAAGTAACTAAGAATGCAAAGAAATCTAAATGGGTTAATATCCAGAAGAGACAAGCTCTTTTTGTATGAAAATATACTATCACCTCTTTCATCCTTGGTGAAAAAGAAGTACAAAGAATTGATTGAGAAAAGAAGACATCACACGAATTGATATAAAAATTTTTATGGTGGGCTTGCATGATGAATTGGAATCTCAAAGAGTCCCGATTACAGATCAAGTTGTATTCACCTGCCAAGTCTTTGCACAGACAAATGGAACATTTGGATATTGGCCCAAAACTTGGTTTAAAGTAAAGGAATGGAGAGGACCTCCCTGGGGCATGTGGGACCTTCCTTTAAGACAAGGCAATATCTGACTAAAGAACAAAGTCAGGACAAAAAAAGCTGACAGAAAATCCTGAGAAGTATTCAATGCCTTAACAAAGAGTCAAGCACAGTTGCAGAAGGCTGGAGCACGAACATAGATATATGCACTTTAAAAGGCTATTGACCACGGAAACAAAATAATAATGAATTGTGAGGCTTTTACATGTGGAGAGGCATAATAACGGGAACTACGAGGAGAGGGAAGGGTAAACAGAGGGATACTATTGTAAAGTTTATGTGTTTGCCACAAAGTCACATATGATTTAAAGGTAGATTTTAATGTTATAGACAGATAATATAAACTTTATAATAACCACTAAAATATAAAACAGAAGAGATGAAATTAAATGCAAGAAATGCTCAGCTCATGGAAAAGAAATCAGAAAAAGGAAAAAGAGAGAAACAAGAAGAAGAAAAAATATAAACAGGATGAAGATGATAGACTTGACCATAAACATGTCAACTATGACATTAAATGCAAGGCAGAAAGAGTTGGTCTGGATGTAAACAAAAGAAAACCCCACCTATATGGTGCGTACAAGAACTACAGTAGAGCTCAGATTTCAGATCTGGAGTGTAAAGAGCTACTCCCATCCTGAAAACATGAAAAAGCAGGAAAAACTAAAAATTGGTGACTTTTCCTGGACCACTAGAAGTGAGGCCACAGGGCAAACTACCATCCATCAATCTAGACAGACAGGCACATCTGGAGAAATACAGCTGTGATCTGCTCACCTGCAGCAGAAGCCATTGGAATTCTGAACTTGTAGAAACATTTACTAGGAATCTTGACAAACTGTAGGAGGTAACTATGGACCAGCTGGAGAGTGATAAATTCCTATTGGCCACAGTCTTGGAATGGGGAGGCTGGCACATTTTCTTGGATTTCCTCTCCAGGATTTACAACAGCTTCTTACGGCGAGGATCTCCTTTATGGCTCTGGCAGGTCAGGGCAAAAATAGCCCTCGTGTAAAACATTGGCATTTTCCTTAAAAAGTCTAATCTTTTGTTGGGGGAAGGACTTGCCCTGAGTGCAAATATTAAACCCTCTGAAGAGAATTTCTCCCCCCTTCTCCAGCCACTAGACTCCCTGTGTCATCTGAGGGATTTGCCAGAAATACAGTCAACAGAGTTCAGGGTTTCAGGGAAGTAGATCAGAAAACATCTATCAGGAATAGAAGGAAAGAAGAACAGAAGCTATGCGACTGGAGAAACACTTGTGAAGTTTGTACTCTTCAGACGCAGGTCCACTAAAGAGTAGACTAATGAAAGACTGCAGAATACCCCATCCCCCAGCCCATGGTTGACCTCCACAGCAACAGGGATCCAGTGCAATAACAGCACGTGATAGCAGAAAAAGATGCAAAACACAGACTTGCCCCAGGAGGAGAACATAGGGAAGCCTGAAACAACACAGGAAAAATACAACAACACTGAGGGAATTAGAAATCCCTTTTGACAATATTGGACACTAAACACAGCCTAACTCTTAGTCAGATTAACATAGATTAACACTGGGGGCCATTCAGCTCAGTCCTGTTACCTAACACAGCATACCTGGTTTTCAATGAAATTTTTAAGTCGTGCCACAAGGCAAATACAAATACATTTGGAAGCAAGGAGACAGTATTTGAACAATACTCAGATAAGAAGCAGATGTTGGAATTATCCAACTGGGAATTTAAAATAACTATGATTAACATTTAAAGGGCTTTAGTGGCACAGATATACATATAACAGACAACAACAGATGGATAGGGCAAGCAGGGAGAGGGAAACTGGAGAAAAAAGGTCAAGAGGAAATGCTGGAAATAAAAAACACAGTCACAGAATTAAAGTATATCTTGGATGCACTTGTCAAAGAACCGGACATCAGTAAGCAAAGAGTCACTGCCCTTGAATGATAGAAACACTCCTATGGGAAAGGCTAATAGAGAAAAATAATTGGACAGGACTTTGTGAAATTATAAAACACCACCCAAAGGTGTTGCATGTACATAACCAAAATGTCCTAAAGAGAAGAAAAAACAGATCAGGAGAAATATTTAAAACAACAATGACAAATACTTTTCTGAAACTGATGACAGACGTCCACCACAGATGTCAAAAAGACATTTGCCCTAGATTGCTTATGGCAGCTCACTTTACAGTCTTCAAGTTATGGAAAACAATCTAAACACCCATCAACTCAGGAATGGATTAACAAATTGTGAGACACACACACACACACACACGGTGGAATACTATTCAGCCATAAAAAGATAGTGACTTCATATCTTTTGTATTATCCTGGATGGAGTTGAAACATCCTTCTTAGTAAAGCATCACAAGAATGGAAAAGTAATTATCCAGTGTACTCAATACTAATATGAAGTCGGTAAATGATCTAATGCATGCCCACATAGGAGAAAAACTCAATTCCATTCAAGTTAGGGGAGGGGTGAGAAGGGGAGGGTGCTGCCACTGAATGGGCATAGTCTTGAGGTACATGGTACACTTTTTGAATGCAGAATATAACCCTAAGAGGGACGCTACCTAACAAAATCAAATATTTAGACCTGGGTGTTTGTACCTCACATTAAACTGAACTGAAAAAAAGAAGAAGAAAGAAAAAAGCGTCCCTGTGCAGCCTCCCTTGGCACTGACAGAATGTTCAAATCACCCAAGGTCAGGATCAATTGCATAGGCCTGAGACTGTTCCCACAACCACATTTTAGCAATAATAAAAACCAAATCTATTCTCTCCTTCTCACTCAAGCTACCTAAACTGACTAGGGCCTGTCCCACTCCACCAGAGAATCTCATCATGTGCATAACAAACTGTTTCATAATTGGTGTGTGTGATGTCATCAGTCTCAACCTCTACCTGGTTACTCTCATTTTTGGCAGTCAACCATAAAACAACTATATAAAGAAAAATATTTAGCTAAAATATGTAGCTATATGGCTATATTTGAAAAGAGAATAGTTCAAATTAGTGTTCTAATCTCTTCCTTGAAGAAGGTAAAAAATGGCAATGAATCACAGGATAATTAGAACACAATGAAATGATAAAATAACAGCAAAAATCAATAAAATAAAAATGCAAAATTAGTTTCTTATAATAATGAAGAAAACTGACAGCTACAGAGAATGGTCAGTATAATAAGAACCAAAAATAAGAAGTGTGTGTGTGTGTGTGTGTGTGTGTGTGTGTGTGTGTGTGTGTGTGAGAGAGAGAGAGAGAGAGAGAGAGAGAGATTCTCAAAAATAACAATGAACAGGGCTATTATCAAAGATTCTACAGACATCAAAGAAATACTGAAATATAGTGGATAATGTAATGCTAAGAAATTGACAATTTAGATAAAAAGGGAAAGCTCCTTGAACTGTGAACAATGTAAACAAAGGAACAGAAAATGTAACTACTTCTATATCTGAACGTCATCCATCAAATATATGTCCACAAGATTTCTTCAAGAAAGTTCATAGTAGCTGAATTGTAATAGTCAAAACCTGGGAGGAAATTTGTCCCTCAACAAGAGAGTGGACAATTGGACACACAGTATTTCTAAAATAGTTACCCCTTATCCACAGGGGGTACATTCTGAGATCACCAGTAGCTGTTTGAAACTATGGATAATACTGAACAGTGTATATACTGGGTTTTTTCTTATGTATACATATCTATGATAAAATTGAAGTTATACATTAGGCACAGTAACAGATTAACAATAGCTAATTATAAAATAGGACAATTGTAACGATAGGCTAGATCACTATTCTTTGCCTTGCCAGATCAAGTACAGCCATTACTAAGTAAAATAGAGGTTACATGAACTCAGTCACTGCAATACCCCCATGGCACCATAGCAGATCGCCTGAGATCGCCACAGACTGGCTCAGGGCAGGTAAACTATGCAGTGTGGACGCTCCAGACAAAGAGACAATTCACATCCCAGACAGGATGGAGCACTTCATTGGGTTACTCAAAATACTGTGCAACTTAAACGTATGAAGTGTTTATTTCTGGAATGTTTCATTTAATATCTTCAGACCATGGTTGAGTGCAGGCAAGTAAAACAATAGAAATCCAAACCAATTCTAAAAGGGTACTATTGTACAATGCCGTAATACTCACTAATGAAAACAATTCACTGTTAATGTAACAAAATGAGTGCTGCACTTTTGATTTGCATTTCCCTGATGATCAGTGATGAGCATTTCTTCATATTCTTGGTGGCCATTTATCTAGAAGCTTTTGAAAAAAATAGGTTCATGTCTTTTGGCCACTTTGGAATGTATTATTTTTTCTTTTTGCTGTTGTTTTTTTTTTATTCTTGCTAATTTTTTGAGTTCTTTGCGGATTCTTGATATTAATCCTTTATTGAATGTATAGTTTGTAAACATTTTCTTCCATTCTACAGGTAGTCTATTATTTCCTCTGTTATACAGAAGCTTTTTAATTTAATCAAGTCCCATTTATTCATTTTTGTTTGTTGCTGTGTTTTCCTTTTGGGTATTAACCATAAATTCTTTGCATAGGCCAATGTCCAGAAGAGTGTTTCTTCTAGAATTGTTGTGGTTCCCTACCTGACATTGAAGTCTTTTCTCAATCTTAAATTAATTTTTGAATGTAGTGAGAGACAGGGATTCTGTTTCGCTCTTTTGCATGTGCTAATTTTTCCTGACACCATTTGTGGACTAGGCTTTTCCTTTTCCCAGTGTAATTTGTTGTCCTCTTTTTCAAAGATGAACTGATTGGGGATAGATGGCTTTATATCCCTGTACCTGGGTTCCCTGCTCTGTTCAGTGCTCCACGCATCTACTTCACACCAATACCATGTGTTTGGGTTACAATAGCCTTGTAGTATAATTTGAAGTCTGTTAAAATGATGCCTTCAGATTTGTTCTTTTTGCTTAAGATTGCATTGGCTATCAGGCTCTTTTCTGTTTCAAAAGAAGTAGAGTAAAAAATGTAGGCCATGTATTCTCTATGAAATTCAAGATAGAAAGTGTTTGCAGATGTGAGTTGAGGATAGAGTTGGAGGCAATTGAATTAAAAGAGGCACTAGGGAGCTTCCTGTAGAGATGGAAATATTCTAGATTTTGATCTGGATGGCACTCACAAAAATATATACAACTATCAAAACTCACCAGATTAAACACTGAAAATACACTTATTTTACTATATATATTGTAATATCTCTAAAATAACAACATTTAACAAATATTTATATTTTTTTCCAAAACATTAAACTGAAGTTCACTTACTCTCATTGTTGCACTATACTCTTAAATTCATTCTCTTTTAAACTTATCAAAACGATTCCATTGGAAGCATCACTGCTTTTTATTCAACTCTATATCTCTACCCTTGATGTTAGAGATATTTCTAAATGTGACCTTAAAGTATCTTTATTGCAGTTTAGGACTACAGCAGTGTTTTCTCCGCCCTTGGGTCTTAGTGACCTGACAATTTTTAGATGAACCACTTTCTACATGAACACTTTAAAATGTCATTTCAATATATTTGAGCAGTATGCAAAGCAAGCTAATGATAACCGGTCAAGGAACTGCAGTTGTAATGAAAGGCACGTGTGAATTTTCCCACTGAATCCATTCTTTTCCACATCTTGAAACATTTGACATGAAAGCCATTGAGACTTCAGTCAATAATTTGACCCTTTACTAAATTCCAGGTACTTAACATTTGTTTATTTTTCATTTCATTTAATTCTTCTAGTAAGTCTTCAGATATTATTTTTACTCCTATTGAACAGGAAAAAATAACTGTCTTAGAGAAATTAGATAACTTGTCCAAAAATCACACAGCTAATAAGTTTTTTTGTGCTATCACAACTATACTAATTCAATTAAATTATTAATCCAGGGGAATGAAAAGAGAGAGTAGCTCAGTCATCGGCAAGTGGAGTAGTGTCAGAGTAAGAGTGATCTCTGCAGCCAGATTGCCTGGGCACAGTTTCAGCTTTGTTACCTTGAGCAAGTTACCTAATCTTTCTGCCCCAATCTCCTAATCTATAAAAAAGAGACAGTAAGACCATAGTATTGTTGAGAGGATTAAATGAATGAATACCCTCAATAAGAACTGTGAGTGGTAAGGGCTTTATAAATGTTAGTTATTTTTATTACACTTGAACGATCCTAAGGACAATGTGATTCAAAGAATGGTCATGTGACATCTTCATTTATGAAAACGTCTCTTTGAATCTCACTGTTGTGTTTTTTGTGTGTAATGATCTATAAGATTCTATTTTCAACATAAGATTCTCTGTGAAACTTTGTTCAACAATTACAAAGTGCATTCTACCAAGGGTGACATAGTGAGACTCCATCTTAAAAAAAAAAAAAAAAAAGAAGACTCACAAAGTTTCAATGTCGTATTACCAATTTTCTATATAGAAATTAATATCAATTTATAATTCATGTCCAATCCTGTTATTTATCTACCACAATCCCCTTCTTTGTTTTATTCCTGGCCATACCAGAATGCACACTTAGAGACCACATTTTTTGGTCCCATTTCCGCACTGCAATTTACTTTTCACTACTAACATAACCTTGAACAAATTGCTTCTACTTTATGGTATTACAATTTCATTATCTGTAAAATGGGGACCATGTGTTTGATTCAACTCACTAAGTTATCGTGAACATTACCTAATTGATGAAGTAAAAATGCTTCACAAAGCAGAATGCCTCATGCATTTCTTAGACTTCACAAGAAGGCCATTTCATAGTCAGTAAAATGTGTTTGTGACAAGCTGTCTCTAGAGTCTCTGTTGTCCTTCCTAGAGACACGTGTACATTTGACTCAATTTGTTGTCTCTTATTCTCTCTTAAAATTTAATCAATGTACTTAAGAAGCTGCAGACACTATACTTATTTTTCTTCTTTCAGAAATATGTTCCTTATAAATAAGCTTGATTATAAAATTAAACTATGCAAAAATAATTAGAGCTAGTATTAACAAATTGTTAATTTTCATCTTACAGGATATATAAAAAAATCAAAGAAAGGAAACATGCAAAATATATTTATTGGAAGTCTAATTATTAATCTATTTTGAAAAGTTCACAAAAATAAACATTCTGTTATATTTTCCTCAATGGGTCTCATTCATTTGCCCTTAGCATTGGTGGTGGGTTTGTGGGAGGTCATTCATCACATTCTTTAGCCTGGTGCCCCACAGCCATCATGGACCCCATCAGAGCTTATGATAGATGAAACCATTACAGACCAGACAAATGTTATCCAAATTACTCCCTTTGGAACATTACTGTCTCAAAATATGTAAAAAAGGAATGAGGATATCAAATAGGTCAATGCTGATAAGTGACCTTCTCAGACAGTTACAATGTACTGTAGTGTATCCAAAGAGTATTCATTCATTCAAGGAATTTTGATTGAATTCTATATGTGAGGGCATTTTTTTTTTATTTTGTAATGCAGAAGTAAACAAAACAGGCAGAAATTTCTGCTTTCTGTAAATTCATAGTCTAGTGCAGCTGTTCTCAACCTGTGGGTCACAACCCCTTTGAGGGTTGGACGATCTTTTCACAGAGGTCTCCTAAAACCATCACATACACTCCGCACAAATACAGGTGTACAAAAATAATTTTATGGTTGGGGGTCACCACAACATGAGGAAATATATTAAATGGTCAGGGCATTAGGAAGGTTGAGAACCACTGGTCTAGTGTGTATAGGAAATGTCTATCATATCAATACAAAAGAAACTGAATTTGATTGGGTTAACCAGTATATCTCCAGTCCATATAAATTCTCCTCTTAGAAAATAAATTAAAATGTGAATATCTAAGTATTATTTAGAAGTACATTTTGAAAAGGGAAATGACAAAACAGATTAGCTCTTTTGAATTCATGGCTCTTATCTATTTAATATCTGCCTGAGATAAACATATCATAAGTGAATATCATGGGTGGTGTCTAGCCCATGAGTACAGATTGTGTAAGAGACATTCTACTTGGGCATCACATTATGTTTGTGAATTCTGAGTTACCACATGACTTCCCAAAGGATCTCAGATTGTTACATTTAAGATTAATGAGGCATTGGGTATCCATTAAGAAGGTATTCAAGAATATGCCTTTAATTAAAATGAATTATGTATATGAGATAATACCATTCAACCTTTTTAATTTAGAGAGATAAATCACGGTTATGTAACTCCAGAAAAGGGTCCTAACATTGGCAAATTGAATATTGATGTTACAAGGCCCAAATAATTAATGCTGTTCAGCTTCATCCATTATGGGTATATCCTGAGACCTGGCCCACCAGACAAAATTCATTATTTCTTTTTTAGTGGATGATGTGTATGCATCGCAGATATAATGAGCAACAAAGTGTGGTGGCATTCACACATAATCCCTGCATACAAAGTAACTGGCAGTATTTTCTCCGGAAAATACTGACTGGCCATGGCCTTAACTTAGCCACTGGCATTAGTGACTCTCTATGAACATTTCCCGTAAACATACACACAATCCACGTGCAGCGCACCTGCGGTCCTTTGACTTAGTAATGCTTCCAGGGGCATTTTTTTCTGCCCAAGGGAAATGATGCCAATATTTTAATTATACCAAGTTTGCCTTCAGAGCAGTGTTAAGCATCTGATGGAAGCATGAATGCCCTGATGGACAGGAAGTTACCTGTCTTTCTTCTCTGCTTCACAGTGCCTCATATTGGCAGGTGTTCTTTCTATTATGATGAATAGTTGAGCTAACACTAAGTGATTAAAATGTTCTAAATTCTTAACTTGGATTAATGTATGAAATCCTGATAATAACCATATCAAGAAGCTACTGTATTTATCCTACTTTTATACATGAGAAAACAGAGACTTAAGAGGTGATGGAAAAAATGTTTCCAAGGTCATAGAAGTCGCAGCATGCAATAAAGCCTGTATGCAAACTGACAATCTGATTACCAAACCTCCTGAGGTCTAGCTGTGCTGCTGTGTTGAGTGTGCAATCTCTCACAATGTTTGGAGTCCAAGGAACTCACAGTCAAGCTCTTTGGTTGTCTTTTCATTCATGCTTATAATTATCAAGAACAGATCCTTTCCAGGTGACATGTTTTTAGTTCTTTGGATTTTCTAAGAAAATTTAATTACTTATAAGCACATACGCTTTGTGTCTCCCAGTAAGTAAACATATCTAAACCTCTTGAAATATATGTGTATGCATACAGTTAGAGGCCATGTAGTAGGAGCTCAAATCCAAAGAAAGAGGTAAAACTGGATATAAGCCCTGAGGTCTTTATAGAATTAAAATTGCTTCCTAACAAAAAATAAAAGAAAAATAATATTTAATTAGAAGTTTCCTTTCATAAATGGAAAGAATCTATTAGTTACCCAGGGGGAAGTAGTGAAATGTCAAGACTAATGTGATTACAGTTTCCCAAAAACATTTCATTTGTTTTTCAATCACAGCCCTCACAACTGCAGCCATCTGACTACAAGCATAACAATAACATTAAAAGGCTTGTATCACATGGTTTATGCTGTACTTTCACTGAGAGCTTCACAGTAGTTTAATCAATAAAACAGCACAAGCTGTGAACAATTATAATAAAACACCTTAAGAATAATCCACAATTAAAAGGTAGAAGGGGAAAAAAGCCCTCAATTTAGATAAACCAATCTGCCACTCAGTTTGATAAAGTTCAGCTGAAGTGTTCTGACACTCATGGCATCTATCAGCAGAAAGATCTCAATCCTTGAATCTAAATTAACTCTTCAGTACAGGAGTAAAGAATTACACATTCTGGAGAATTATTTGCAACATAACAAACTTCCTACTGACATTTACATTGAAGTTTACTGCACAAATAAATGTCTATATCAATTTAACAAATAGTTTGAAGTATATTTCTGAAATATAATAATGTTATAGTTGGGCATATGACATGGATAAACACAAGTTTACAATTCATTTAACAATGTAAAATGGTCACCGCTTACTTGCTCAACAGTTGGGTTAATGCCACATGAGATATGCTCACCACTGTCTCAGGGCTTGCATTTTTATAATGTTCTATTTTACATTAAACTTGAAGAATGAGTTGGTGAGAAGACAGGGTGTTGGAGGGGCATATGCACAAGTTAATCCAGACAAAGGGAATGACACGTGTAAAACATGGGTTCCTAAAATAGCCTTGCCTTTGAGAATTGTAGTGCAGAGTAGTTTGGAGTCAAGGGAAGTTTGCGGAGGAGAAGTAGTACATGAGACCATATATTGAAAGGCTTTCAGCCCAGGAAGGGATGTGATCTGAATTTACAAGTTGCAATTTAAAAATGGTTCTCTGGATCCAGTGATAAGAATCTATAAAAAGAAAGAAAATTGAAGAATTATTGTATGATTTCAAAGTGAAAGTAATGAAGAGTTAAACTTTTCCCAGTCATCTGTGCTGACGTGGTTGATAGAGACTCAATGAAGAAGGTGGGATGAGAGTGTGGGGAGTATTTACAGAAGTTACAAGGTTGCATTTCTGGATATTTTAGTCTTAACACTTATTCAGCAGGTTCCAAAGAGTCTAATACAATCTCTTCTGTGATTACAAATGGTGGTTAGTATATTTCTAGGCCGTTTTTCAGCATATAGACATCGTGTCTCTCATCTTCATATTCTCTTAGGGGTGATAGTGGGTCTAAGACCTGTGAGTAATAACATCAATAAAAATTTGCTATGGACCTTGATGGTCTAAAAGGTAGCGAGTTAGGGTGTACAAAAATTCTATGGAAACTTAACTGGTAGAAGACATGTTTGCCGTAGATGATGCAGCTAGTTATACGTCCTCGGAGTCAGTAGTAGACTGGTATTTTAGAGATGAAATGGTTGGAAGGATAACTTCTATACTGTTACAGTAGCTGAGGTCCAGGATCTGTGGAATAAGGTGAAGTGTGTATCTGAGGAGGCAGAATATTTGAACGAATAGCAAAAAAGTAGATTAAAAAGTGTGGAAACAATACAAAGACTGAAATGTGTTTGTTAATGAAATATTTTTCCTGCCATGGAAAATGTAAGTTTGGTTATTATAAAGAACACTATGATGGCAAAAATGAGACCTAACTTGGGTTGCAGATTTCCTACTATGTAGAGCGCCGAATGTGTCTTCTTTCATTTTGTGCTACTATAATAACACAGGTTGAGTAATTTGTAATGAACAGAGATTCATTACTCACAGGTCTGGAGGCTAGGAAGTTGCAGATGGAGGGGCCAGCATCTGGTGAGGCCTTCTCACTGCATCAGCTCATGGTAGAAGGAGGAAGGGCAAGAGAGGGTGAGAGGGAACGGATCAGAACTTACCCTCTTATTATAAACTCTCTTCCTTGACACCAGCATTAATCCATTCCTGAGAACAGAGCCCTTATAGCCCTAATCACTGCTCCTTAAGCCTTGCCTCCCAGCACTGCTGCATTAAGGATTAAATTTCCAACACTTGCTTTTTGGTGGGGAGAGGGTACACATTCAAACCACAGA
Organism: Nycticebus coucang; assembly: GCF_027406575.1. Taxonomy (NCBI): domain Eukaryota; kingdom Metazoa; phylum Chordata; class Mammalia; order Primates; family Lorisidae; genus Nycticebus; species Nycticebus coucang. The sequence continues at coordinate 49,540,678 of NC_069782.1, forward strand.
AGTGTGGACATGTTAGATATAGAGCAACCAAATGCTGATTTAGATGATGTAGCATCCAGGACGGTGACATGGCAAACCTGTAGTAATCAGACGAAGACCCCAGGACTGGAAGGCTGAGTCAGCTCTTCTGTTACACTTCCTGTCACCCCTAGCAAGTCACTTTTATTTTGATTAGTCACTCTTGGCAATCTGATGATTGCATCAAAGGTTCTTAGATCATACTAGCTAGAAATGATTGATCACAAATACTTAAGCCAGAGAATTTTGTTCTCAAAATTTTTTGACACACAAGCCCATTAGCTGTGGCTGCCCAAAGCATAGCTGATGGAAAAGTCAAAACTCCCGTGGGATACCCTCTCTTGGGTCTGGCTCAGCCTTGTTAGGCTGTACTGGTACCGTAGTTGGACAATAGGACCAGGTAAATTCCCTTCCTCAAAAGGGATCATCAGTAATCCTTATTTATTAAATGGGTAAATAAATGTAGGTGGGATTTGAGAAATAAAGTAATATAAACTTTAAATATCTGGACCCCCTCACCAAGGGATGACCCTCTCATAATACTAGAGGCGTGGATTTAAAGGCAGATATATTGGGCTCATAAACCAAGATTAGCAGAAAAGTGGAAAATTAGATAACTGAGTTAAAGAAAAAATCCTTTCTATTATTTATGTAGTAGACGAGGCATGATTATGTGGAATATTTAGAAAAATTAGGAAATATTATTAGCTACATAGCCTCAACTACTTTGAGTGTCTCTACTCCTTAACCACTTAACATCTCTTATGCAAAGTATTAAGTAAGTATCTTCTCAGAATCACTTATTGGTATTTGGCAGAACATCTTGGACAGATAAGGGTTACATATGAAATGAAAGGAATAATACTCCCTCTGTCATAGAGTGAAACTATATGATGCATTTTAAATGGGCTTAGAGCAGTGACTAAGTATAAATATTAAGTATTCAAAATTTGGGGGGTTTGCTATGATACTTATTACACTGCTCGGATTTTAGTTGTGATTTGGAATAACTTGGAATGACATAACCCTAGTTGGTTTAAAACAAATTGGCTTTGGTTAATGCTTGGAAAACATGGTTTTAGCTGCTTTTGCTCACTGGGTATACTGGGAAGCAATTCTTCAGGTTTTCATTGATCTCTAATGTTTCTTCACATCTTTCGGGAGAGGCACTGATAGCTTTTGTCTGAAACTCCTTTAATGAGGATATTTTATGTAACAAACAGCCTCAGAAGATATAGGGTCTCCTGGTTCAGAGAGGTTTTGTTTGTTTTTGCTCTCCAATATAGTAAAGATAATTTCTCTCTCCAGGAAAAATAGTGAAGAGTTTTTCTTGTTGTTCCTTTAAAAGATTAAAGTTTATATAGGTCAGCATTTCCTGGCCATGACACAACGCAGTGCATGCCCAACTCTTCCCTGGCTCTCCTCCCATCATTCCCAAGGGATTCACGGCAGGAAGATGGTGCCAGCCTGCAGTTCATGTTGCCTGCTGAGCCACGAGTAACAAAGTGTTTTGTCTCTGGTCCAAGAATCCGTGTGTTCTGCCAGAAAAGTGAAACCATGAAAGTGTGGCAGGCACACATTTTATAAATCCTTCAAAGTCCCTGAGATAGTAGTTATTTTATAATGGCATAACAGAAGAGGCATCTCAGCTAATTTGTGAGAATATTTTCAAAATGGTTCTAGTTTTCAGGGATATGTATGGTTTAATTCAACTTGTAGAAGGACCACGTCAGTACTATGTCACAGTTAACTACATGGTGCCATAAGGGGGGGAGGGTACAGTCAGACTGATATGTGTCGAAGCTCCATGCAGAGCCTGCTTACAGGTTCAGAATAGAAGACCTTCAAAAAAGACCCCAATGTAATCAAATTTTCTCCACATGAATTCATTTATCCTTACTGCCCAAGTGACAGATCAAGGTCCTATGCTCTGCTGTTGTATAATCTACCAGTTTTTATCTAGAATATATTGATAGATTGAATCCCACAATTTTCACTGCTTGCATTTAACGTTTTCAATTGCCTGGTTCTAACGTCTCCTCAGAGTCTTTTCCTAAACTGCACTTTTACTTCTTGGATGAAGTTTTAGAGTTCAACCATGCAGGTGGCCAACAAAATTTGACTAAACCGACACCTAATATCAACCATGACTGCTGCTATGACTTTAAAAGAAATTTATCAAGTGACAAATGAGAGAATCTTATCTGCTTATTAACTTCTAAGGGTATTTTAAATTCAGACAGTCCTTCCCCTAAATTAGATGAAATTCCTGAGATCACGTGATCTATGTATTTAAACTGGACTTAACAGTCATTCTCTGTCATCTTCAATGTCACTTTCCGTGCTTTCAGTCACACCAGGTCAACCGTAGTCAAAAACTACTAAGTAATAATTCCAGAAATAAACTACTCAGACATTTTAAATTACAGGCCATTCTAAGTAGCCTTACACAATGCTCTGTCCCACCAGCAAAGTGCATCATTCCTTTATTTAGAGTATCCATGCTGTGGACTCTACCCACCCACTAGTCCAGATATCAGATGAGCTGTGGTGGTATCACAAAACTTGTGTTCAAGTAACCCTTAACTTACTCCATAATGGCCCTGAGACACAAGAATATGATGCTGGTATATAGTTAAAATAACTTTATTGTATGATTAATTATTCTTCTTAATCTTATACTGTGCCTAATTTATAAATTCCACTTGACCTTGAGTATGCATCTATAGAAAAAATATACAATGTAAATACAGTTTAGTACTACGCTTGGTGTGGCATTCCCTGGGCGTCTTGAAATGTATCCTATCAGAGTAAGGGGAGGCACCACATAAACAAATTGACAAAATACTAAGAAACATGAACCAGTCTTAAAGTCCAAAGACAGTATACAGTTATGATTTAATAAAAATTAAGAGAAAAACAAAGCAAGAGACCCTTTCTTCCAAAAAAAAAAAAAATGAGGAAAATATATTATTAACATTAGCCTTGTAAAAGGGTTCTCTTTGGACTTTATAGCAAAATTTCAATGAAAAATATTCAAGAATCTGACTGGAGAAAGGGGATAAGTTCAAATAATTTAATTATTTGGATAATTTAATAATTACATTCACATAATTACTACCAAGATGAAAGAACTGAATGCTTAATTTCTATTAATTTACATTAATGAAAAGTTAGTGCTTTTTAAGAACCAATTATAAAATTTGTTGTATTAGGTATGCAGTTGTTAGAAATATCAAAAGACTAACAATATTAAAATAAAGTCCTTCAAAATATTTGAGGAATAATAAGAATGTAAGGTGAGGATCATATTATAATTTTTTATTTACCAGATAGAGTGATAATAGTAAACATTTTATTTTCTGTTGTATTATTTTAACTAGAGATGAATTATTTACACCTATTTTATTGTGAAAATAATGTAACCATATTATTTATACTTTTTAACATTTTGTTTTCAGGGTGGCGCCTGTGGCTCAGTGAGTTGGGCGCCGGCCCCATATGCCGAGGGTGGTGGGTTCAAACCCAGCCCCAGCCAAACTGCAACAACAACAAAAAAATAGCCGGGCGTTGTGGCGGGCGCCTGTAGTCCCAGCTGCTCGGGAGGCTGAGGCAAGAGAATCGCGTAAGCCCAAGAGTTAGAGGTTGCTGTGAGCTGTGTGACGCCACGGCACTCTACCAAGGGCAGTACAGTGAGACTCCGTATCTACAAAAAAAAAAAAAAAACATTTTGTTTTCAGTTTATCACTATAGTAAAATTTACCTTTTGTGATGTAAATTTATGACTTCTGACAAATACAGAATTATTAATTTACCAGCAAAGTTATGATAGATAATAGTTCCATAATCTTCCCAAAAATCTCTATGCTGTGTACTCGACCCGTACCATCAGCCACAGGCAACCAGCACTTGATCTGTCATTTCTTGATCTGGTCTGTTTTATATTTTTTCCAAATGGAATCATCTAGTAGGTCCCCTCTTGGCTCCGGTGTCTTTCATTACAACTAACTGTACTGGAAATTAATTCATGTTGTTGCTTATGTATATAATTTGTTTCTTTATGTTGCTTGGTTTGATTCCATTGTTTGTTACCCACTCACCAACTGAAGAACATCTCTAGTTTCTGTGATTGTGAATAAATATGCTGTGACTAATATGAACATAAGTTTTCATGCTCTTGGGTAAATACCAAAGAGTGGGATAGCTGTGTGATAGGGCAAGTCTTTTTAACTTCCAAACTGTTTTTCAAAATGGTGGTTTGTATTCTTACCAGCAAAGTATGAAAGTTCCCCAGCTCCATATTCCTACTAGCACTTGATATAGTTAGTTAATTTTTTGGTTTTATTTTGGGTTTGATGGTCTAATATTTATGTTAAATAAATATTTATTATCTAATAATAAAGTATAAATAATAAATAAATAAATATCTAATTGTGGGTTTAATTTGCATTTTTGTAATAACTAATTAAGTTGTACACATTTTTATATGCTTTCTTGCCAGCCATATCACTTTCTTGATGGAGTACCTACTAAAAGCTTTTGGCCCATTTCTGGGGGACAGAGGTTGGTTTATTTCTTACACAAACTTCCTTATGTATTCTGACACACGTCCTTAAATAGGCATAATATTTGCAAATATGTTTCCTAACCTTAGGCTTGTTTCTTTTTTCATATTGTATTTCATGAATTTTTTAATCTGAAAAGATTAACGTTTGTTTCTTTTTCTGTTATAAACTGTGTTTTTGGTGTCTCATCTAAGAAATCTTTTATACGAGATAACAAAGATTTCCTCCTATGTTTTTCTTCTAGAAGTTTTCAAGTTTTACTTCTAATATTTATATGTTAATTTTTCTATAGGGTGCAAAGTATGGGTTAAGTTTTATTTTATTGCATGTGGCCATCAAATTTTTCTGCACAATTGTTTAAAAACAAGTCTATAGTGTCTCCATTAATTTCCTCTTTTACCATTAAAAGTTGAATGTATTTATTTGAGTCTGTTTCTGAAAGTTGCATTCTGTTTTATTAGTCAATGAGTCTATTTTTTCATCAACAGCACACCATCTTGATTGTTGCAGCCTTAGAAATCTTTAAAACAGGTAGTATCAGTCATTTAACTTTGTCTTTGTTTTGGTTATTCTATTTCCTTTGCCTTTCAGTATAATTTGAGTAACAGTCTGTTAATTTTTATAACAAAATTATGCTGGAATTTTGGTTAACATTTCATTGCCATTATAATACTATTGAATCTCTAATCCTTAAGCAAATTAAATTTCTTTATGTAAGAATTCTTTGTTTTCTTTCATCAATGCTTAATAGATTTTAGCATACAGTTTGCTCATACATTAAGCTTGGTGCCCATAGCTCAATGGTTAGGGAGCCAGCCACATGCACCTGGGCTGGCAGGTTCGAACCAGGCCTGGGCCTGCTAAACAATGACAACAACAACAACAAAATAGCCAGGCATTGTGGCAGGTGCCTGTAGTTCCAGCTACTTGGGAGGCTGAGGCAAGAGAATTGTTTAAGCCCAAGAGTTTGAGGTTGCTGTGAGCTGTGACGCCAGAGTACTCTACAGAGGGTGACATAGATTCTGTCTCAAAAAAAAGATACATTTATATACATAAATATATATATAAATATATATGCAGACAAAAAGATACATATGTACATATATACATAAATATATACATATATTTATATATTTATATATGTGTATATATACAAATATCTATTTATACAGATATAAATATATATACATTTGTATATATAATATATATTATACATAGTATATAAATAAATATTTATATATAAATATAAACGTATACATATATTACATATATACATATATTACACATTATATACGCATATTATATATGTATATTATATGTATATGTAATTTATTTATATATAAATATATTTATATATATTACATATATAAATATTTAATTCATTATTGGTGTTACTGTAAATGATAGATTTTCTTTAATTTCAAAGTTTAGGTAGTATATAGTATTAAAGTTGACTATTATACATAGATCCTGTATGTACCTGTAATGTCTTTGTGCTGGGTGATTCATAATAAAACAATATCTATTGGCTCACAAATCTGGAGGCTAGAAAGTCCAAGCCTGAGGAACCCACTCCTGGTCAGGGCCTTCCTTCTGTATCATCCCTTGGCACGAGGAACCCAACTCTTGGTTTTATAAAGAACCTACAACCATGATAACAACCCCACTCCTCAATCATGTCCTTACTTCACTTATGAGTGCAGATACCTCATGGCCTATTTATCCCTTAATGGTCCCACCTCTTAGATTTATTAAAATGACAATTCATTTTCAACATGAATTGGTAAGGGACAAATATTCAAATTGTAGTATACAATACGACATTGCTAAACTGATTCTTAGTTCTAGAAGATTTTGTGTAGGCTGAGGTACAGATATAGATTTTATTTGTAGACAAACACTATCTATGAATAGAGACTTTTATTTTGTTCTTTCCATCTGAGGTTAAGTTCAGATGCCCCTCTTCAAGTTAACTGTTTCTTTGACAATGTCAAGTGTACTGATAAGCCTGTGAAAGGCACCCTTCACCTTTGTTCTTCTCTTTTTCATTTATGGCACATATATTTGATGTTTCTTTAATTAAATATACATCTCCCTGCTAAAATTATACATTTTGCATTGCACGCTATTTATAATTTTGAATAAAGCATCATATATTAGTCATACTTACTTTAAATTTTCTCTCTGGTAGTTTGACTATCAGTGTCATATTGTTTTTGTCTATTGGCAGTGTTTTATTTTTTTCTTTGTCTGCATCATTTTTCAGTTAGATTTAGACAATTTGTACATGACAGAAGAAACGGAGGAAAGTGGACTTTGTAACTAGGTATGAGTTTATGCCTTTCCTTAGTCTAGACCTTTAGTGAGGGAGTTTGAGTTGATCTAGTCAGTAACTGAGCTAGACTGGGATTTGACAGGGCTATTGTGTCTCGGCACCAAAAGCTTCAAATTCCTCTCGTGTCACCAGCTATTTAGTATAAGGGCTAGTTCACAGAAAGTTTTCTCTGCCCTCATCCTAAATTATCCTTTTGTGCTGCACCTTAGACAGGATCTTTTTGTGCTCTCATATTTCTTACAGAAGCACTGCATTACTATTTGTAAGTCAACACTGGTGTTTTTAGAAGTGAGGGGTGGGAGATATGAAGTTCTTGTTGCACTAATTAAGCCTAAGTTATCAGAGGTCACCTTGTGTCTGGTCTGGACAATGAGGCCTTCTCAGCTCTCCTGCCCCTCTCTCACAGTAGGTATTCCTGCTCCTGACCCTAAAGGCAGAGGTTTCCATTTCTGTCTCTTTCCAGACACACAGACTTTTTCTGCAGTGTGCTGAAGGGCATTGGTGACAACTCTTCTCCTTTGTCTCATTTGAGACTCTTGCTTTGCAGAGAGGGTGGGATTTGGTGCCTTTCTTCACAGTGGCCGGAATTCTCCATCAGCCAGTACCATAAGGGGTGTTTTGTTAGGATTCTTAATAAGCTTGTCTGCAAGTTTCCAGTGAGGTTAATTAATCAGAATTACCTAGTGTCATTATTGGCCACATTTAAAACAGGATATTTTTAGCCACATCTTCTGCAGGTAGTTCTCAGGGAGACTAACCTTCAACTCTGCACATCTCACATTCCTGGAACATATGTCTTTCATTCAATCACAGATGAGAGAATGAAAAGTTAAGCCACGTTATTATGAAATGTCATAACTGGACATTGAATCCAGTTGAATCCATCCTACCTCCATCTTCCCCTATCCTTGCCATTATGTCAATGCCACTGACATTTTCTACAAATTACACTGTTGGATGTGCTGCATTGTGGGCTCTGAGATAGCTGAAAACATACACCGTATGTGTTTATACAAAGTCTCTTTATTCTGACGATCGTAAGTTCCCAAGCAAGAGTTCATTTTTACTGTAAGGAGCCTCTGACTCCTAAAACAAACATACCTATGTTGTTATCTGAAAATCTAGAACCAATTCCAATCAATGTAGAAAATATCATGTCTTTAAAGTTACGAACCTTATACCAACCTCACTTGTGCTTTATGTGAATCTCCTCACTCGTATTATGTTCCACTATACTGCTACTTGGTTTCATTTTATCTTGTTTTATTGAACATTGCATAAGCCACTTGAAATGCTTTAAAGATCAAAGGTATTAAACACAGATGGATATTTAGCATGAACATCAGTATATCCAGTGGCTTATCTACCAGCACTAAAGACCCTGTTGTTCTCTCCACACTCCGTTCTCAGTGATCTCACACTAGAACCTTGAAAATGGCTGTATTGGGAATATTTAAATCATGGAGATTAACAAACATTAAAATTAGTTTTTTTATCATTTTTTTGTGGATCATATTGAAGCATTAGTATAAAGTCATCATTTACACAATTTTCCTTCCTAAATCCAGTGAATATTAATTTTTTAGTACACAATTATGAATCGCGACCATACACTGATAATACTGGAAGGTAATAAACAGTTTCTAGGAATAATGTTATCTTACTGCTTCAATTATAGCCTATTTACATGATACAGAATATTTCCCTTAAAGATCAATTACACTATTATTTATGTAAGACTATAAAATTGGCTTTTAAAAGCCTTAATTTTATTCTGTTTTGGTGGATTACCTATGGATTGACTCACTATAAGCCTATCTGTATAAGCTCAGAAACTTCAAGCTCAAAAATTCGAATTTGATCAAGATTCTTGGTCTTTTAAGTTTTATGTAATATATTTCTCCCTCCCTCCCAACCCACTGTTCCACTAAAAATAACTTTCCAGCACACGGTCACAGTCATTACTGGTTATTTGTTGTTCTTTTGATGTTGTTGCAACATGGTAGAGTGAGCTAGTGTGTATTTTCTTTTACTTTCAATAGACTTGTTCATTAAAAAACATTAAATATTCAGCTGAGCACAAAATATGTAAATGGAAATCCAGGTTGTTAGATTTAAAAAAGTAACTTAAGTCACAATATCTTCTAAAAGCTCAGGGAAAATAATTGCTAACCTATAATTCTGTATCATGAAATAAAGATGTAATAAGACCAAGAAAAGAACAAAAACTTGTAAAAACACACAAAAAAGAGAATTTGTCAGCCTCAGTCATGCACCAAAAGGACTCTGACAGGACTTTCTATAGTAAGAAGAATATGGGATAAAGAAGGAATTACATGAGGAAATTCCCCAAACAAGAGCTTAATGTTAAACCATAAAAGTTTATTTTTGGCTGGGCACAGTGACTCATGCCTACAATCCTAGCACTCTGAGATGCCGAGGTGGGGATGTGGGAGGATTGTTTGTACTCCAGAGTTTAAGACCAGCCAAAGCAAGAGGGAGACCCATTTCTACTAAAAATATATATTTATATATTTATATATATATATATATATATAATTAGCCAGATGTTGTGGCACACATCTCTAGTTCCCAGCTACCTGGGAGGTTGAGGCAGGAGGATTGCTTGACCCCAAGAGTTTGAGGTTTCTGTGAGCTAGGCTGATGTTGTGACACTCTAGCCCAAGTGATAGAGCAAGACTCTATCTATAAAAAAAAAAAAAGTTATTTCTGTAGGTGATGATAACAACTTCAGATCAGAGGTAGGTAATTCAGAGATTTTGCTGTAGCTACAAAATATCATTCACATTCCTGAGTTCTTTTAACATCTTCTCTTAATCTCTCTCTCTCTTATTTTTTTTTTTCTTAAAAGCCCTAACAAGTGTACCTTTATATATCTCGTGGGCCAAAATCAGACCATGCAGCTGACACTGCGGTGCCCCCTTCTAGGTAAGCACAGAGGATGAGGTGGTAATGAGTGGGTCACACAAGTGGAGCCTTACACCACATAGGACACAAACAACAAAGTTGTAAAAAGCATGAGGAAAACGGATTCAGCACAGGCTCTTCAAAATAAGATTTTTGGAGAAGCATTTTTTTTAAGGTAGTACTCAAAATAAGTTAAACATAGGCAGGTGTAAGGAAACCTTATTGTCTGTGGTAAAGGCAGGAGCACTGTTAAACTCTATCAAGTCCTGTGTCACTGATGACCTTTCTCTGCTGTGTTAGAATTAGCACCAGGGACCACAGCTGGAAATGTCAGTGCACAGGTGACTTTTTTTGGCATTGATGAAAGCTAGTCATATAGGCACATTTAGAGACAAAGAAAACAGGTTCCGGCAATAAATCTGTGCTATGGAAGACAAGATGTGATTTATTTTTTATTTTTATTTTTTGGTAAGACCAAAGGCTGTGAGTGGATTTTGTGTACACTGGATGTTGGAAATGTCTACAAGAAAGACACGCACCTCCCTTGCCTGTGGGTACTCCACCAAAACAGAAGGCGCACAGGCCTGGCCCATGCCAGCCAGGCAGGGCAGAGCTGAGGTCTGCTATCTGCAAAGTGTGGGGGAAAATCCTCGCTTCATTCCAGTTTCCAGTGCGTCTCATGAAATATGAAATAGCAAAAGCCGTCCACTATTCTGTGACACCACACAAAGATGTGGAATGTTGACAAAAGTGGTAGAAATACAGGCCTGCTCAGGGGGCTTCCCTGCTGTGCCCCGACAGCTTCACCTAGGAGTGGAACTGTGAGTGTTCACACCAGCCTGCACGGAGGGATCCTGAGGAGTAACAGTAGCTCAGAATAATGTTGAATACCCTCCCAAATAAGCCTCCATAATGTCAGCAAGAAGGCCACGGGCAGCAGACAGAATCTCACCATATCAAAACAGCAAAAAGTAGCGTGGTGGCTCATGCCTGTAATCCCAGCACTTGGGAGGCTGAAGCAGGTGGATTGCCTGAGCTCACGAGTTCAGGACTAGTCTATAAAAACAGACAGGAGTTGTGGTTGTGCCTGTAGCCCAGCTGCTAGGGAAGCTGAGGCAAGAGGATAACTGGAGCCCAAGATTTTAAGGTTGCTGTGAGCTATGATGCCACAGCACTCACTGAGGGTGTCAAAGTGAGACTCTGTCTCAAAAAAAATTAAAAAAGGTAAAATACAGCTAGTTTGCCTACCAAAGCCCTTTCTTCTCAGCAACTAATCAGGGTAATCACAGCCCAGTAGTCCTCACTTGGGAGCTTTTGACATATATGCATTTTCAAGTGTCCTGGGACCTATAGCATTTCCTGAATTTGAAAGAAGTGCTACTTTTGCACTTGAATTCCTTGAGCTACAGGCCAACATTTGTCAAGGTAATGAAGTAAAATATGAATTTAATTTGAGATTGAAGTTTTAATCCCCCCCCCCTTTTTTTGAGACAAAATCTCCCTCTGTTGCCCTAGACTAGAATACCTTGGAGATAGCCTACCTCACAACAAACTCAGATTCCTGGGTTCAAGAGATCTTCCCACCTTCACCTCCCGAGAAGATGGGACTTCAGGCACCCCCCAAAATGAATGACTAATTTTTCTACTTTTAGTAGAGATGGAGTCTTGCTTTGCTCAGGCTGATCTTGAACTCCTGAACTTGAACAATTGTTCCTATTTAGGATTATAGGCATGAGTTACCATTCCTGGCCTAAGAATGAAGTTTTAAATTGAATTATTCCTTGAATAGCCAAAAGAAACATGAAAGTTATAGAATTAATTTGACATGGAAAGGAAATTCATTAGATCATAATTAAAGGAAATGTTTCAAAGAAATAAAATTACCACACATTTATATCACAATTGATTTGAGACTACCCTCTAACATGATTAATATACCATTTTAAATTGAGGGGAGGCTTGGTTCCCATAGCCCAGTGGTTAGGGTACGGCCACATACACCAGGGCTGGTGGGTTCGAACCCAGTCTGTGCCTGCTAAACAACAATGACAACTACAACAAAAAAATAGCCAAGTGTTGTGGTGGGCGCCTATAGTCCCAGTTACTTGGGAGTCTGAGGCAAGAGAACTGCTTAAGCCCAAGAGTTGCAGATTGCTGTGAGCTATGTCTCCATGGCACTCTACTGAGGGCGACATATGGAGACTCTGTCTCAAACTTTAAAATAAATAAATAAATAAATAAATAAATAAAATAAAATAAATTGAGGGGGACAAAAAAACAAAACAAAATTAGTCATGTAAATTAAAAGGCACAAAAGTGAGCAATTCACAAAGTTAGTATAAAAAATAGAAAAAATGATGAAAAGATTTTTTAAAAAACTAAATACAAATATAGACCAGATTAAATTCACCAATGTAAAAATTTTAATTATTGAATTGGGTTTTTTAATGTCCAGCAGCTTAAGCATTAAAGCACAATGACACAGAATAGACATTTTGTAAAAAGAAATGTAAAACTAAAGGGAGCTGGTAAAGCATCATTATTATCAGAAAAAAATAAATATTAAGGTAAAAGCATTACGAGAATTAAATCTTTACAGAGGCAAAGCATTACATAGCAAAAAGAAAGATATTCCTAGAAAAATATAACAAGGCGAACTTCATGCATCCAATAATATAGCTTCCAAACATACAAAATAAGACAGAATTATAAAGATAAATGAAAAAATTCACATTTATAACAGGAGAACTTTTAACATACAATAGACCAAAATATAGGAATAAGCAAACAAAACCAAATTAGCAAGGGTATAGGAAATTTGATCAACTCAATGAATATAAGTTATTATCAGTTCATATATTAACTGAGATCAGTTGATGTCAGTTAATTTTAACATATATTTGAGGGCTGTCTGGAAAGTATACAGGTATATGAAAAATAAAGAAAAACATGGCTGAATACTTTCTGGATAGACCTCATATGTCAAACCAAATATTTACAGATTATTTATTTTTCAAAATTACATAGAAAAATTATAAATATAAAAATTAACCACTCATTAAGATGGAAAAGAAGTTTCAACAAAGACCAAATAATCCATATCACCTAGAGCATAGAGTTTCTTACAAAAATAAAATAAAAATCGGAGCAATAGAAAAATAACTCTAAAATTCAATGGATAAAAGATAAAAAAAAAGTTCATGAATACTCCCTAAATCCAGAGAAAGTTGTAAAGAAAACTATTTAAATCTATATATATCATGATTATGTGTGGCAATTTTTTGAGAATAGACATTAACAATTAAAATAGGAAATATAACTTTTGATTTAATGAGGCCAGGTGTAGTGGCTCAGACCTGTAATCCCAAAACTCTGGGAGGCCAGAGTGGGAGGATTGCTTGAGTTTTGCAGTCAGAAACCAGCCTGAGCAAAAACGGAGACCCGTCTCTACTAAAAATAGAAAAACAAGCAGGATGTGGTGTGGGGGCACGTGTAGTCACAGCTTTCCCAGTGGCTGAGGCAAGAGGAGCTTTCCCAGTGGCTGAGGCAAGAGGATTGCTTGAGCCCAAGACTTTGAAATTGCTGTGATAATATCCCAGCCCTCTTCCCAGGACAATGGAATGAGACTCGATCTCAAAAAAGAAAAAAAAAATAATGAAAAATGTATACATCCACACATAAGAAAGAAATGAGAAGACAAAGGCAGACACAAAAGAGTGAAAAGTATTAACAAAATTTATTCATAAAGAACAAAGTAAATGACAGAAAAAAATCTGAATGTATCAAAATTCTAATATATAAATAAAGTGTCATAGTTATAAGAAATGAATTTTTAATTCACCATGGAATATTATGCAGCCTTAAAGAAAGATGGAGACTTTACCTCTTTCATGTTTACATGGATCGAGCTGGAACATATTCTTCTTAGCAAAGTATCTCAAGAATGGAAGAAAAAGTATCCAATGTACTCAGCCCTACTATGAAATTAATTTATGGCTTTTACCTGAAAGCTATATCCAGTTATAATCTAAGAATAACGGGAAGGGGGAAAGGGAGGGGAGGGAGGGCGGAGGTGGGCTGAGGGAGGGTGATTGGTGGGTTTACACCTGTGGTGCATCTTACAAGGGTATATGTGAAACTTAGTAAATGTAGAATGTAAATGTCTTAACACAATAACTAAGAAAATGCCAGGAAGGGTATGTTAACCAGTGTGATGAAAATGTGTCAAACGGTCTGTAAAACCAGTGTATGGTGCCCCATGATCACATTAATGTGCACAGCTATGATTTAATAATAAAAAAAGAACTAAAAAAAAAATGAATTTTTACATTTTAAAGCTATATGTTCTTTAAGCAATATGCTTGAAAGTCAAGGAACTCATACTATTGAAAATAAATGAATCAAAAACATATTTTAGTTAAATATTGACCCAAATAAGCTGAAGAATAATTAACATCAGGTTAATTATTACTTTAAAGGAATAAAAAAGTCTATTAGCATGAAAAAGAGTTACCATAAGGAAGGGATATCTCATTCACTTTGTTAAAATAGAAAGTCTTCAGTATGACAAAAGATATAATCAACATAATGACAAGTTGGAGGAAAAGATATTTTCAAACCTGTGGTTAACATATCATGATTATACAGAAATACATAGAACTGTCATGCATAAATAAGAAGCAAACAACATAATGAAATAACGGGCAATGGAATGAAAAGCAATTTGTTGAAGAAGCAGCATAAATGTTCAATTGAAATATAGAAAGATACTTAAAGTCCTGTTTAGTTTATAAATATAAATGTAAAATGGCAATGAACCGAAGGAAATAGAGTATCCACAAAAGCATATATTAAGCTAATATATGCTTTTGTGGATACTCTATTTCTGCAAAGAATACCTCACCCACCTTTGCAGAAACGGGCAAAAAAGTCAGATATTATGGCATCTATTTAATATAGCAGTATACGGGAGGTTGTAGCTAGTGCAACAATCCAACACTAAAGAACCAATAAAGGAATAAATGAATAAAGAAAAAAGGAATGAGAACATAAAGATAGAAGAAAAAAAGAAATACTTATTTGCAGATGACAACAAAAGCAAAGTGATCAATCAAAATTAAACAAATAAGTGACTTCAGTAAGGTCTCTGGATATGACTGAGGTCTTCACACAAAAAACAATAATATTTCTATGTATTAGCAATTCATAAAAGAAAAAATAAGGTAGTCTTTACAAAAACCTCTTTAAACAAAAAAAGTAAGGAATACATTTGGCAAAATGTATGCAAATACATGCATAGAAAAATCTGTCACAAATTGCAAAATCCTGGTAAATGTTCACATATTGAAAGAGTCCCTAATAAGATATTTGTTCATAAAATTAAAAATTGAGGCCACAATTTAATACCTCAAGGCCAACTACCCAAAGTCCAAACTAAGAAAACTTTGATTTTTTTATCATGCTAGTTCTAATCATCAACAAAACACATAACAGAGCCTTTTTATTCTTGTCAGCATAATACAGTACAGTGAAATTAAACCAATTGGCTATAGAAAAACGAGCTTAAACATCTCTACTTGCCAAAAAGGAATGCAGCTTTATTATAACTGGTCAAGATGAGCATTGATGCGCTTCCTCCTTGGTGCTTTGTAGGCTGTATTGTAACATCTGTGACTGACCACGTTGGTTTCAGACCTCTCAGTCTGTGTTTTCTGCAGGTGCAATAAACTGCTACAACTTTTTTGATGCAATCTTACATTATTTTTGACAATATTAATCCCACTTTCAAATGGATTTATACACAGAACAGTTTCGTCTACATAAATGAGAATAATTTTTATTAAATGAAGCTATGGATAATTGCTTTCTTAATACAATCCTAGCCTGCTGTTGCCCTGGTAATGACCACAAAAGGAAGTCTGGTAAGAGTAATTATTGACAAATATTTGGGAAACAGAAACTTTTACTGGTAAAAAGTAAATTTGTGCAAATTTTGGATGGCAATAACTAGAGTTAAAGTTATAACTAGTCTAAAATAGCAACATAATTACAGTTTAAAAAATATTTAGGTTAAATTCTTGCACGTATATATGTAGATGTAGTTTGCAGTGCTGTAACAATGATACTTGGAAATGTAGATGTCCGTTATAGTGAGAATAGCATGGAACTTGGATACAGTTGTGCTCTGTGTAACAACATTTGGTCAATGACCACATATATGAAGGTCATCCTGTAAGATGATAATACTGTATTTTTACTGTAACTTTTCCCCTTTAGATATACTGATATACACAAATATTTAATGTTGGGTTAAAATCAACTACAGTATTCAGCATAGTAGTGTGCTGTACAAGTTCATAGCCTAGAAACAACAGGCCATTCCGTAGAGCCTAGATGTATAGTAGGCAATATCATCTAGGTTGGTGTAACTCCGTTCTGTGATTGCAGGATAACAAAATCACCTAAAGGTGAATTTCTCAGAGTGTGCCCTGTGATGCCTGACCAAACTACTGTTGAAATAAACAAAGGCTGCCAAAATGAAAACAAGCAAAGACAACCTACTGAGAGTTTGCTACAGCGAGGCAGCCAGCTACCATCACCTGCGTCTGGCAGAGACTCAGGGGCAGGCAGGGGAGTGGGAAACCTGTGGGAGAGAAAAGGACAGACTTCAGGTACTTTGTAACTGGATGTTGCTGGAATGGGAAAGCTTGAGGTGGGCTAACAAACAGCAAGGCATCTACATCACTGATTAGGGCGATGTATTTAGCTTTCTCTAGCTGGTCCTAACTCAGAAACAGGAACAAAAATTACATGAGCTGGCAGTTATTTGGTGCAGTTATTTACTATTTTGTGCTGAATGATGTAGACGTTGTGAGTCAAAGTTCTCTTTATTCATGGTATGGCCATTTCTATATATTACGCCTATTACCACATGACTGTGATAACAAATGAACAATGTCTTCAAGTATCAAATAGTGATTTCTCAAAATATAATATTAGTTGAAAAGCAAGCAAAGTTTTTAAACATAGTACTCTATTGTAGAGTTTAGAAACACTACTGCATTTTATTATGAATTCAAACATATAAAAGTATTAGCACACTACCAAGAAAGGATAGATGGTAACTTTGATACCTGGTACCTCTAGGAAAGCAGGTGGATGGAGGAATAGAGCTTTAGTGTGTATTATTTTTTTCTTAAAAATATATTGGAAGCTGGCTCGGCACCTGTGGCTCAAGTAGCTAAGGCGCCAGCCACATACACCTGAGCTGGCGGGTTCAAATCCAGCCTGGGCCTGCCAAACAACAATGATGGATGCAACAAAAAAATATAGCCAGGCACTGTGGCGGGTGCCTGTAAGTCCCAGCTACTTGGGAGGCAGAGGCAGTAGAATCGCTTGAGCCCAGGAGTTAGAGGTTGCTGTGAGCTGTGATGCCACGCACTGTACCCAGGGCGACAGCTTGAGGCTCTGTCTCAAAAAAAAAAAAAAAAAAATAGATTGGAAGCAAATGTGGCAAATATGGATTTATAGGTGTTCATTTTCTATGTTTTTAGCATGTCTGAATATTTTACATTCTAATTTTCTCATCCTCCTCCTCCTTTTTTCTTTTCCGAAAATTACGTATCTTCCACCTGAGCCCTGGCCTTTGTAATTAGCTCTTGGCCAACATAACTTGGATTGGAGTTAAAATCTCATTGTCCACCAAACTAGGAAGGTAACTAAAACATGTGCATTGGTTCTGTGAAGAATAGTAAGGAATGAGGGCAACTCTGCTGGACACCGATGATCTAATTAGAGACTTTCAAACTGAGGATAGTCTCTAAGCAGGATAGGAGCAGTGACTGATTGGGGTCAGGGTTTGAGCAATGTTAAAGATCTTGTGAGCTATAATGAGTGCAGAGAAGAAGGACATAAAATATTTCATATGAAGGACATGCTAATAGGAGCTAGCAAGACAGAGAAGAACTAGAGAAAATCTTCAGGGTTTTCCAGGGCTGCATTAGCAGTGTACAGGTGAAACATTCCTCAATCCATCATCAGGTATAAAGCTTACTGTAAGCCAGTTATTGTGACAAGTGCTAAGATTTCAAAGATGACATCAATGGGGTCACATTCTAAAAGATGAATGCCCTGAGTTAAAGCAGCAACAGCAGGGCTGAAAGAAAGAGATTGCTTTAAATCATTTTTAGAATATGGACACAAAAGAATTGCTTTCTAGACATAAGCTTAGTAGACACGATTCATTTACAACTGGGACTGCATACAATCAGGGAGTCTGTAAGATCAGGAGACTTGAAAAGTGACTGAAAACCACTCCCCATTGCAATACGTTGAAAAGAATAGTAAGAGAGGGTACAGCCGTGAAGACTGTGAAGGCATCCACAGATTACTATTGGGCGAGTAACGTTCTCAGTGCTTATCCTCTGAAATGAGATGAAAAAAATGGATACTTGTATGAATGATATAGTTGAAAGAGAGTGAAACTGCACATCTGTAACACTGTAGAAACAGATAGATGGGCCTGTTAATTAGCAAAGGCTTTACATAGATTCTCCAGAGAACAGGTGCCCCTGATGTTCAATTAATCAGAGACATGTGTTGATACCTTGGGCTGCCAGCCCCTAATTCATCTGCTCTCTTAAGAACTTACGTGGGTCAACCAGTTGTGAGATGTTTTACATATACCTTGTTTATATTGATAAAGTACCGGAATTTTCTTATTCCTTCCCTCTTTCTCTCTCTTCCTTCTTTCTCCTCCTCCCTCCCTCCCCCCCTTCTTTCTTTCCTTCCTTCTTTCTTTCTTTTCTTTCTTCAAAGTTACTTTGGAAGGGAAGGTAGTTACAATTAGATGCCTTAGAACTATGTCATGCATGCTAATATCAAATGCAATAAAAGAAGGAAAAATAAGAATTGATGCCTGATAGTCAACATGGGAGAGAAGAGAGTAGCCTGAACTATTAATGTCACATTGTATTTGTTATATGTGCCTAAAATATAGAAAATCAATTAATCCAATTCTGGCATTAATTAAAAAAAATTCCTAACCCATAGCAAAAAATGAACCTATGTGATTTGACCATAAAATAGCATCAGTTATATTTTAGTAAGTAAACCTGAAAATCCATCACAGTCTAATGTTAAAAATTTTTAAATGAAAAGGGAATTTCTTATAATGCTCTTGCTCAAAATTTTCCTGATAGTCTTTTGAGAATTTGTAGTGTATTATTTCAAGTATTCTCAGACTAATAGTTTCTCTTTTTAGAGTGAATCATTTTTTAAAGGACCTCAACATAATTTAATGTCACTTTAGATAAATAAACAAGGGTGCTGATAATCTCATATAACTCAAAATCTGCCCCAGAAAGCAATTTCAAAAGATTTCATAAAACTTAATCAACTGAAGCAGCTCTAAACAACAGCACTAAAAAATGGTGGTTGCTCCAGAAGGCCTACTTTTAAGGGCATTTTCTAGCACAACTGTTTAAAAAAATTAACAAAGAAGGCCAGGCACAGTGGCTCACACCTGTAATCCTAGCACTGTAGGAGGCTGAGATAGGGGGGTCGCTTGAGCTCAGGAGTTTGAGAATAGCCTGAGCAAGAGTGACACCCCCCCTACTAAAAATAGAAAAACTAGCTGGATGTTAAAGTGAGCACCTGTAATCCCAGCTACTCAGATGGCTGAGGCAGGAGGATCACTTAAGTCCAAGAGTTTGAGGTTGCTGTGAGCTATGATGATGCCATGGCAATCTACCCAGAGCCATAGAATGAGACTTGGTCTCAAAAATAAATAAATAAATTAATTAATTAATTAACAAAAAAGAAAGGCCTCAAAACTTCATGATTGCATACCAACAAGATTCAATATAGATACAGACAAAATTTTACAGTTTCTTGGTCTGTATTAGCTGCCCCTCTCAAAAAAAAGAAAAATCAAAGTTTGCTTTATACATTATACATAAATCCATATGGGAATATGTTGGACAATAATTCTATTGGTGAAATAAATTCTGAAAAATTATATATTTTCACATTCAGATACTCTTCTTGGTAAAAGCTTTATATCATTTTTCTGTAACATCAAAGGCTTAATTTTGGAGTTACTTGATATATAAAAATAATGTATTCCTTTTTTATTTTAATCCAACTTCCTGGATAGAACAAATTGGAATGTCTTAATATATTAACTTTATATTAAAATGCATGAAGATTTATCAGATGTGGGGAACCAATTTGACAGCCTTGTGAACTTTACATCCACTGAAATGCCTCCTGATTGACATAATGGCTTTAGGAGTACCAAAAACTAAGATCGAATGGAATCTGCCAATATATGTATTTTCATATGAGTCATTTCTCTCTGAAAAGTTTCTTAAGCCAAAAAAGAAACTTCCTACTTGAGTAAATTTATCACAACATTAGGTTAATGGTACACGGCAGCCCAAAGACGAGTTTCATGGAAATTATACTTTTACCTTTATTCTACAACCAAAATTATTAATAAAGTAATAATCATACTTTCTTCTTTAGTTCTATCTTTGAAATAGATACTTTAAACTAGTATTAAAGACATATTTCTGATTAAAATTCACTGTTCATCTCAATGTCTTTCCTTTTGAGCATGTTGAAATTATAAATAAAAGAAAGTTGAGGTTATGATCACTCTCTATACACAGTTAAACTCCTGCGATTGAAGTAATAAATGCATAGCCCTCCACTTTCACTGTGCTGGAAGACGTCTTCTCAGAACCTGCCAAAGTAGGGTGGGAGGCTGCAGCTGACCCCATAGGCCCCACACCCAGATAATCTGAGGCCCATTTAACCTACTCTGAGCAGAAAGAATCAAAAGACAAAGGAAAAGCTATTAGTAAAGTAATGAGACATCTGAAATAGCTTTCAGAAGAGGGGCACTACATTTAATTATGTTTATTACTATTTCTCAAAAGAAACTTAGATTATAATGGATTGCAAGGTAGGCTGAGTTCAGCCAAATGTCAGAACCAGTTAACAGGAACCAACTTGTACTCTTTGTTCAGCCAGAGAAAGTACAAAACTCTCTCGATGCCCAGACAAATTAATTAATTTAGGTTTAAAATCTTTTAATGACCTCCATAATTTTAAAGCAGTCTACTAAGTAGCATTCAAATTTCTACCCATTATACACACACACTGAAGTATGAAATAAAAACTTTGAAAAAATCCATGCCTGGTATACAGTAGATCAAATGATTTTATTAAATAAACAAATTTATAATTAAAAAATGTTCTAAAGTTACTCAAATGCATCTCTAGTGGTAAAATCTTTTTCTTGCCAAAATATTTATAGTTAGCATTACAATTTATATTCAGTAAATAATTAAAAATTATTCTCCCTAGGCCACGATCTATAACATGGTCAGTTGATAAGAAGGTTAAGTTAAGGTTCATGATGTCAAGGACTTCACAGACTATTGTAAAAAATAACACTCATCACATTACTACCTGAAACCTCCTGCTTTATGATTTTTTTGTAAATAAGATCCTCTATAGCAGTGATCAAGTCTTATACTTAAAATTGTCCAATGAAAGTGACAGATGCTGATGTTGACCTTGATGATGAGCGAGGTCAGTGGTGCCAAAACAATCAATAGTGTTAAGAAAACATGATGGCTGGTCAGAGGGTGGAAACCCTAGAGCTGTTATAGATGCACAATCAGATTCAGAAAATCTATATGTATCTGAATCAAGCAACCACTACCACATAAGCCATTTCTCTCTTAAACAATTCAATGCTATTTGATAAATGATATTCAAGTTCTTTCATAACTGTTATGAAAATGTAGAGACAACTAAATTTCGCAGGTGTTTACCAGAGAAGAATTTCAGAAAACATATAAAGTGGTGACAAAATTTAAAACTCTCAGTATTTATCAAATCCAGCAAAAGCCAGGAGGAATTTCCAATAGCAAAATCATGTTATGATCAAGACCAAACACCTGGATAGTATGACTTAAGAAGTTGTTGCCCTAACCCCCTGCTGAATTCTGCTACTATAAAAACACAGGTAGCTAACTCTATAGCCAGTTATCTATGTAGCTCTGTTCAGAGGTGGATAAATCAGCCCGTTGGATTATTTATTTATTATTATTTTTTAATTTTTTGAGAGAGACAGTCTCACTCTGTTGCTTTTGATAGAGTGCCATAGCAGCACAGCTCACAGCAACCTCAAACTCTTGGGCTTAAGTGATTCTCCTGCCTCAGCCTCCCCAGTAACTGGGACTATAGGTGCCCACCACAACGCTCGGTGCTTTTTTGTTGCCATTGTCATTGTTGTTTAGCTTGCCTGGGCCCGGTTTGAACCCACCACCCTGGGTGTATATGGCTAGCACCATAACCACTATGGTAGGGGTTCCAAGCCCATTAGTTTATTACCAATATTTCTTCTACATTCTTTTGAATGTACTTTTCAATAGAGAAACATTGCCAAAAGAGAAAATACCAACTGATGGTGCATTATAACCTGAGCTGTGAGTTTAGCAATAGGGAAGATGGAAATACTAGAAGCCTGGAAAGCAATAAAAGTTACAGTCCTCAGGGACTTTACCTAACAATTGCAATCAGTGTAACCTGGCTTATTGTACCCTCAATGAATCCCCAACAATAAAAAAAAAAAAAAAGTTACAGTCCTCCACACCCAGTTCGTTTTTATATGCTCTTCAAAATACTTCAAATTTCACAATGAGAACTTTCTGTCATGTTGTTAGATAAATAGTCTCTGGGAGCGAACGTTTTCTTCTGTGCCCAACAAAGAAAAATAAGATAAATGACATAAACATGAAAAATTTTCTTATAATCTGTGCACATAAACAATCTCTCCTGTAAAAATCAGAAAGGATTTCAATAATACCCACGAGGGGTGGGGCGTGTCAGTGAAAACCCATTACTCCTGTTTATTGGCCACCTAGAGATAGGTAAGTATTTCTTGTATGGAGAAGAATAAAGGACAACAATAGAAAATGAGAAGGGAAATAGACATAAAGAAATTAAATCCTATGAAAACGGTTTGCCCTGACGTATCTTTTAAGATTACCAAAGTAGAGTTGGAGCAAAATGTCCTTGATGTGATCTATAGAAAGACAGGTGAAGAAGACAGAGGCAGAGAAAAGAGGAAGAGTGGAGGATGGGAGCGGAGGGTGTTTTAAGGGAGAGAGTGAGACATAATGGATGTTTTCCTCACTGCCAGCGGCTCCTGAGTTCCTGCATCTCCGTGTTCTATGAGCAGGGACCTGTACGGGGCCTGAGCCTCTACCCAAAGCATGGAGGGCTAAGCCAGGCAGCGTCACTCCTGGCGGTGTTGAGGGCAGAGCCCCCCAGTCATTTTCTGTACCTTGCATCACGCTCTAGCAGTGTTCCTAGATATGGCCTGGGGAAAAAATCAGAGGGAGCATCTTTTTGGCAATAAACTTGAAGTTGGAATTGAAGATTTTATGGTTGAAGTCCATCTTCAGGATGAGGCTTCTCAGGAAAGAGAGAGGAAAATCCTCCTTAAAAATGCTCAGTCTGTTTCCACAGATGCCATTAAGCTCACACAGGACAATAAACTGGTTTTAAAATGCTTTCCTTCGATTATGCGGTGATAATATGCAGTTGCTTTGTAGCGGAACACTAGAGAGATGTTAAGAAATCTGGATGGGTGGTCAAGGCTAACAAGACCATTCAAATCAGAAGGTTATAAAAGTTTAGGGAGACTCAGTCCTGGATTTTTAAATCAGTCTCTGACTTCTTCATTTGTCAGTAATATGATTTCTACTTGTCTTCCGCAGATAGAGAAATAACTTTTGGTAGAAAAAATATATACATAGACGGGCCTAGAAACCTTAATTAAATATTGTGAAATTCACAGTCAACACCTTCCTATACAAAGTGGGAAAAATTAATGAGGTTGTGTGCACTACAGGGAATCAGAACTGTGTATGACATCTCGTGTCATCTGATTTGGGCCCCGCTCCTCTCCAGGAGTTACCAAAACAGAGAGAAGATGTGCTGGATGCTACTGATGATATAGCTGAGCGTGTAGAGTAAGCACTTGCCATGATATTGACTTGAACAAAGTGAAGAATTGCTGAGAGTTAATAAAAAATTGGCACCCTGATTAGTCAGACCCTTGAGATCAGTGATGATGCTCACAGAGGAGGAAATACAAAAATGAACTTTGATATGTCAGAGATTTGATTGGAAAAGAAAGGATTAAAAGAAGAGATTCAAACATCTTGCACATCATGAGTCCACTATTAAGGTTCACGTGAGTAATTGAATATCCCCAGTACCATATTGGATAGGCACTTTTTTACAGGAGACATCTTTAAGAAATATATTTAAAGAATCTTAAGGGACATGTAGAGAACGAGAGAACGAATCAAAACAGAAGTCTTTTCAGGTTCCTAGGGTTTCCAAAAGAAGAATGTAAATGTCCAAAGATGAAGAATGCAGAGTTATTTGTTCAAAACACAATAGGTCATGGTACCTGTTCCATTTACACTGAGATTGATATGAGCGGTCGTCAGCAGGACTTTGCTTGCAACACTCAGAAAAGGTCCAACAAAATGGCCTGAAATCAGATTATTCTGATTGTTAAGGGAAGACCTGGAATATCTAATTTCCTAATTTAAAATTTTAACAATACATTCGTTTTTGCACAAAATAAGCCAGAAATGACAAAGTATTTCATTCATCAAAGAACCTTGATACTAAAAAAAAAAAAAAAAAAATTCTTTCACTTGGTGGTTACCTGAGAAAAAAACTCACACACACAAAAAAAGCCTTACAAAGGTGGTTTTACCAGGGTGAGGTTCATCCATTGCTCTCTGGCATTCTGGCTGTGCTCATCATTGTGATTCCCTCTTTTTAAAAAATAAAAAAATTAATTAAAAAAAACCACATGATTCTAGATGACATTGAATGACATTGTTCAAGACAGTATTGATCCTCTGGAAAATGCTACCAGGTCTAAGGACAATTTCAAAACAGAAACAAACATTCATAACAGATGTTTCCTTCAGCTCCAAACAGATTTCATACCCAAGTATGATAGTGAAAGAGACCCTGGAGACCTGCAAATCAGAATAAGGAAAAAGCAACAGAGGGAGCTTTATAGTCTAGAATAGTACCATGGTATATTTATTTTCTGTAGTATATAAATTCAGACTGGAGGATTTAACATTCACAAAAATCATAAAGCTTTCATTACTAATTGTTTAAACTGTATAATATAGTTGTATTACTTTTAAAATCTAGTTCATTTGGTAATATTTAATCCAGAACATGTAGAACGTAGTTTATTTTATATAAAATGTTTCTTTTTTCTACAAACCTGGACTAAATATGATCACAGGAAAAAAGGCTTTTGGATTAATTGTCAGAAATTGTTCGATATCCTTATGAAAAAGGAAATGTAGTACTTACTAATTTAATAAAGGAAGATTTTTATGAATATGAAATTCAGTGGAGATTGGAGGCGGTGTTTGACTTTGAAAAAAAGATTTATTTATTTTTTAGAGACAGAGTCTTGTTTTGTCACTGAGGATGGAATGCAGTGGTGTGATCACAGCTCATGAAGACTCAAACTCCTGGGCTGAAGCCATCCTCCAACTCAGCCTCCTTAGTAGCTGGGACTACAGGTGTGCCACTGAGCCTGGCTATTTTATTTTTTATTTTTTGGTAGAAATGGAGATCTCTCTATATTCCCTAAGGCTGGTCTTGGGCACATGGGTTGCTTCAACCTCCTGGATATCATGAATAGTGCTGCTCTGAACATTGGTGTGCAAATATCTCTTCAAGGTCCTGCTTTCCGTTTGGTGGGTATAAGTGGGACTGTCCTATCATAGTCCTATTTTTAACTTTTTGAGGAACACTATACTCTTTTCCATAGTGATTGCACCATTTTACAGTCACACCAGTGGTGCACAGGAGTTTCAGTTTTAAACTGGTGTGTTTTTTAGCTAGCATTTATTTGATGGCTAATGATGTTTCTTGTTCACTTAGATCTCCATTGTTATAAGCTGTCTGCTCTGGCCTTTTGTCGATTTTTCTAATAGCTTTTGTATGGAAGCATTTTTTTTACATTCTAGATATGAGCTCTGCATTGGTTATTTTTGTTCCAAATATCTTCTCTCCTACTCTATGGTTTCCTGACTTGGAATCACTAGGTTTTCCATTGCTCAGTGCAGGAGGGCCCAGAAAGCTGGCTGGTCCCAACATGAAATCCCACCCTCCTCATCTCTATTCTCTTCCTGCTGGAGCAATGGGGTCGCAGGGGTGGAGGTGGCTGGGGCTGACTCTGCTTCATCTGTTTAGGCAACTTGGCAGCAGCAATGACCACTGAAGTTCAACGTTTTGACATAGCACATATGTAAGGTCACTTTTTTAGGTTTAAAATGTGTGTATTTACCAGGAATTCAAGGAAAATAAATTAGGAAAATAGTGTAAAAATGTGTATGACCTGTTCGACCCCAAAGAAGAGAAAGTGTGCTTGACACAGACCTATACACATACATCAAAGAAAAAGGGAGAAGGAAAGAAGGAGGGAATGGAGGGAGGGAGAGAAGAAGAGAGAAGAAAAAAGGAAGGAAGTGTCACATGAACACAACACTCAAGAGAACTAAATAGCTGACACAAATCCTGACATTTCAGGATACTCATATATATTATGAGCTTAAAGTTCACCATAAACATGATGAATACGATCATGAGGCCTATGTACTGGAGCAATGCTGTTTATATCTCAAATCCTCCACATACCAAGTCAGCATGAGAGGTTCTATGGCTCACTGGGGAATGCTGTGCTACATAACAATTCTATGGCTATTAGCCACTGTTCATGCATATTTCCTAAGTGTTTACTTACTTGACACCTGGCAGCATTATTTATTTTACACTTTCATTTCTGTTTACTTTTCAGTTTTCTGAGTACTATTCTTGTCTAAAATTCATGCTAACTGGAAGGCATTTCTATTTTCAATTTTCACAATTAAATTAATGTGGCTGTGTGTATGTTAAACTATGTGTGAAAACCATGTTTAAATGTTAATAAAATGTATTTTTCACATGCTCACAGATTATAATATGGTCATAAAATTTCTAGTGATAAAGATCAAATGTGATTTTTTGCCACATTTATATGAGTAAGGAAGACAGGACTCTGTGCACCTGATAGTTATATACCTCTCTCTCTCTTTTTTTTTTTTAGATAGAGTCTCACTCTGTTATCCCAGGCTTGAGTTCCATGGCATCACAGATCATAGCAACCTCCAACTACCGGGCTGAAGCTATCCTCCTGTCTCAGCCTCCCCAGTAGCTAGGACTATAGGCACCCACCATAGCCCAGCTAGTTTTTCAATTTTTAGTAGGGGCAGGGTCTCTCTCTTATTCAGGCTGTTCTCAAACACATGAGGTCAAGAAATTCTCCCTCCTTGACCTCCCAGAGTAAGGATTACAGGTAGGAGCCAAAAAAAAAAAAAAGAGGGTGGCGCCTGTGGCTCAGTCCGTAAGGCGCCGGCCCCATATACCGAGGGTGGTGGGTTCAAACCCGGCCTTGGCCAAACTGCAACCAAAAAATAGCCGGGCATTGTGGCAGGCGCCTGTAGTCCCAGCTACTCAGGAGGCTGAGGCAAGAGAATCGCTTAAGCCCAGGAGCTGGAGATTGTTGTGAGCTGTGTGAGGCCACGGCACTCTACCGAGGGCCATAAAGTGAGACTCTGTCTCTACAAAAAAGAAAAAAGAAATTCTCCCTCCTTGACCTCCCAGAGTACAAGCATTACAGGTATGAGCTGCCATGCCCAGCCTCAGTTTTACATACTTGCTACAGATTCTTCTATGTCTAGCATAGTCCACAAGAATATGTTGACTTGGAATATATGTTTTTGTTTCTTGGTTTGTTTGTTTCAATTTAATTTTATAA
The DNA here is from genome assembly GCF_027406575.1 of Nycticebus coucang. NCBI lineage: Eukaryota > Metazoa > Chordata > Mammalia > Primates > Lorisidae > Nycticebus > Nycticebus coucang. Next base: position 49,568,456 of record NC_069782.1, read on the forward strand.
ATTAGCTATATTTGTATAAAATTAACAATTTATATAAACTTTTTTTAGCCAAACACTTCATGGAATACATATATTGACTTGGTATTGTTGAAAACCTTTATAACAAAGATAGCAGTAAATGTTATCCTTTAAATATTTTATTGACTATCTTGAAGTCTTTTATTAAATGTATCTCATATACTTGAAAATTTCGAGGTCAGTAATTTTACAGTAGATATAAAATTTAAGGAAATTATTCTTTCATTTTTAATGAAAAATAAAATATACTTTTAGTAAATAAAAGGTATAAATTTTAGAAAGTATCTGATTGTGTCTTCTATAGATATTTAAAAAAAACAAAACATAAGAAATCAGTGTATGAAATCTGACATGATTAGTCAATAAATGGAGTTAAAATATAGATTTCTAAAATTGAGTTTCTTTCCAAAGCTGCATAAAATAAGTAAAAAATAAGTAAATCCAAACTTAAAAAAAAAATACTGGCAATAGAAGTAGTAGAAATATAAAAATGCTGTGGAAAATGGAAGCAGTAAGATGGAAGAACTCTAGAGATAATTTCCTAAAATGTATAATGGGAAAGACATAAAAACAATTATCAATAGTAAGGGAGAAAGTACTGATTTAACTAAAGATAGCTGATGTTTTTAATGATTAAAATCAGTAATCAGACCTATGGTGGAGAAATAGCTTCCTGAACTTATGTGACACATGATTTCAGATTACTACGGAGTAGGTCTTTTTGAGAAAGAGTATTTGGCCCTAAATATCATAAGAAATGTGCACTAAGGTAAAGCTCAGGGGATATATATCTAACGTGGCATTACCTGCATACTTACACACATATAGCCAAAACAGAAATATTTGCTTTTGCTGATACCTTAATATTTGCTCAGATGTAAAAGTAGCTCTTAGTTTTCTCCGTTATGTTATTTTTACCCATTTTTTTCATCAGACACATGTGAGAATTATAAAATAAGAGTAACTTCCCAGTGTTTCTCATGTTTGACAACTTTCTTTAAGATTGAAATTACCTATCATGTGAAACTTGTTTGAAATTTTCTGTGAAATACCTTGGAGTTTATGCTTTTCCTAAAGGTAAATATTTAACAGCCATTTTCATTTTTTCCTAAAGTTATTGTTTTTGTCATATTTCCTGCTTTAAGTTTATGTTTTTTAGTATAAATTTATGCATTGTATTTTCTGAAAATGTTATTTTAATCTGTAGACCAGCAGTGATGAGCTCCTTTGTTCATTCCCAGTGTGTTTTGTTGTTGTTGTTGTTGTTGTTGTTGTTGTTGTTGTTGTACTCTTTCTCTTTAGTTAGTTCTTGATCATATTGGCCAAAGATTTGTTTACCTTAGTAATCAAAGAATTGACTTTTCTTTTGAATGGCCAATTCTGATGTTTTTGCTTTCTATTTCATTAATTTCTGTTTTAGATTTATTAATTTCTTCCTTTTGTTGTTATGAAGTTTGTTTTATTGTTCTTTTACGATCATATCGAATTGCAGGCCTACTGCATTTTTTTCCTACTCTTTTTGTTTTCTAATGATTTTACTCAACACCATATTTTCCTCTGTTACTTTTAGCATATGTCACTTTATGTACACATACAGTTTATCTCACTTCAAGTGTGAAAGAAGTAAATTATAACAATTTAGACTTTAGATTTTGAAACTAAACTGCTGAAATTCAAATCCTAACTTGAAGCTGGGTGGGTTGAAGGATGGATGGAAAGGGTGGTTCTCTCAGTGACTTGAATGCAGGTGGGGCAATACCACTGTGGGAAGATGGTTTGCATGGGAGGAGCAGTCCACAGGGTCATGGTACACTCCCATCTCTGGCGTGCCTGCTGAGCTCAACAGGACATGCTTGGGGTGAGCTGTGTAGCCTCCAAACCCTCTGGAAGGGCCATTTTGTTGTCAGAGGACACTGATGGTGCTCCTGAGAAGTCTGGTGAGACCTTTGGGACCCTAGTCCCATGGGCACTCAATGCTGATTAAGCAAATAGTCCCGGATTGATGGCAAAGAAATCAGGAAGACAAGATCCGGTCTCTATTGCAACTATAGAGTGGCTTTCAACCCCCATTATATATAGAAAATGCAGTGTATGATATCTGTCTTCTAACACCACAGCACCACTTGGTGTACAGGCAATATATTGCACTCTCTCGTGCTCTCTCTCTGTGTATACACACACACACACACACACGCACACATATTGTTTTATATTTTTTTGCTTCTTTATTCAATTTTTTCTTAGTTTTTTCTTTTCTTCTTTCCTTTTGCTCTTATTATTTTTTGTTTACTTTTGCTCTTTGGTTGTATTTTTATTTTTTAATTTTTACTTTATTTAATAGCAAAGGCTCTGCCATTATTGTTACAATTTTTTGGCCCCTTTTATTCTATTTCTTTTTTATTCCTCTCCATTTCTCTCTTTTCATAGAAATTTTTCTACTTTTCTCATCTTTCTCACATAAATTTCTTATACAATACCTAAGATATCCCTTTCTTCCCCTATTCTTTACCTTATACAATTATGTTAATAATGCTATTATCTATTATCTTTTGCTCATTTTTTCCCCACTTCTCTGAGGGCTGGGGCTCACAGCATTAGTCTGGGTGGGAGGGATCATGGCATTGCTTCTTCTCTGAGGGCTGGGCTCACAGAATTAGTCTGGATCAAGGAAGCCATGAGCTCACAGTATCAGGTTTCATTCTAGCTTTGACTTTTGGAAAGAAGATATTGCTAGGTCATACTGCTGATTTATTTTTATATTTGGCAGAGGTGAGGGGTTCTAATTTTTCTCAGGCTGGTAAGGAGCTACTGACTTCAAGGGACCCACTGAGCTTTGTCCCCCCAAATCCTAGAGCTGTTGTTGTGATTAAAGTACCCCACCAGACACCACCATTTCTCTCATAACTATCTTTCTCTCTTAATGTTCTTTTCTCCACTCTTCTTCAATTATTTCATTCTACCTCCTTCTTTTTTCCCCCCTCTTTATCTTCATCTTTCTTTCTCCCTTCTTGCTCTTTAGCCTTAACCAGCTTTTAGCCTTAACCAAAAGATCACTTTATCATACAATCTTTGAGAAACGCTGATTGAAAGCAAAGGAGGCAGTGAGAAGTAAAAAGTAGGGGAAGGAAGTGAACAAGAAGAAAATACACATGAGGAGGAATCACAAGAAAAATTCTGGTAACTTGAAAAACCAGAATAGAGCAACCACTCCCCAAAGGGATAATGAGGTAGCTACCACAGAGGATTCCACTTCTGAATAATTAATGGATATAACAGAAAGATAATTTAAAATATGGATGGCAAAAACAATAAAGGGAATTGAAGAGAAAATGAAAAAACAGAACCAAAAATGGACAAAAGATATGAAGAATATACAAAGGCTGTGGCAGAGCTTAAGCACTTAAAGAATTAGGCAACTTAAAAATGCATTAGAAAGTACCAATAACAGATTTGAACATGAAGAAGAAGAAATCTCAGAGCTAGAGAATAAATCTCTTGAATTAACAAAGGCAGTTAAAGAGGAAGAAAGAAGAGAAACAAAGCAGAACAGTTGATCAGAGAACTATGGGACTTCACAAAGTTTTTAAAAATATAAATTATATTTATTCCCTAAGGGGAAGAAGAATGTCCGAAAAGAATGGAAATCCTAGTGGAGGATATCAAAAGTAACAACTTCTCAGATATCACCAAAGATTTGGAAACACTCCTTTCAGAGGGATATCGAACTCTGGGTTATCTCAACACAAAAAGAACATCTTCAAGATACGTTGTCATGAACCTGTCAAGATGAAAGAAAATTCTACAAGAAGCCCGAAGTAGGCACCAGTACCAGGGCAGATCCATCATGGTGACAGTAGAATTCTCAGCTAAAACTTTCCAAGCCAGAAGAGATTGGTCATCTACCTTTAACCTTCTTAAACAAAACAATTTTCAGCCCAGAATACTGTATCCTGCTAAACTAACCTTCAAAATGCTGGGGAAAATCACCACAACAAAACCAACTCTGCAGGAAATGCAACTATTCACCACATTGACCACACAAGCGACCACTAGCAAAGTAAACACCAGGAGACTAAAGGAAAAAACCTAGCTTGCACGATGATGAAAAGATAAAACTAAACAATGGACCTGCACTAAATAAGATGAATAGAACTCCACCACACTTATCAATTCTCTCAAGATATGTTAATGCTTTGAATTCTCCACTGAAGAGGCACAGGCTGCCATATTGGATAAAAAAGTACAAGCAATACATACTCTACCTTAAGAAAACACACATAAACTTGGAAGACAAAACAAGATTCAAAAAGGGTTGGAAAACAATATTTCAGGCAAATGTAAATCAGAAGGAAGGAGGGATCATAATCACATTTTCAGACACATGTGAATTATTTTTTATTTTTTTATTTTATTGTTTGCAATTTTTGGCTAGGGCTGGGTTTGAAGCCACCACCTCCAGCATATGAGGCCGGCACCCTACTCCTTTGAGCCACAGGTGCCACCTCACAAGTGAATTTTAAGGAACTGAAGTTAAAGACAAAGGCAGTCATTTCATACTGCTCAAGTGAATAATACACCAAGAAGACATTTATGCAACTATCTAAAATTATCCCACATTTATAAAAGAGACCTACATTCGTGTAAGCAATATAATATCTCATAACATCATAATAGCTTGGAACATTAACATCTCTATGATTGAATTGGACAGAAAGTAAACACAGATACAAGAGACTTAAATACAACCCTAGAACAAATGGGCTCAATAGCCATATACAGAACACACCATTCCAAAGCTAAGGAATAGGGTGGCGCCTGTGGATCAAGGAGTAGGTCACCGGTCCCATATGCCGGAGGTAGCAGGTTCAAACCCAGCCCCGGCCAAAAACCACAAAAAACAAAACAAACAAAAAAAAAAAACCAAAGCTAAGGAATATATGTTCTTCCTGTCAGCCAATGGAACATACTCCAAAATAAATCATATACTAGGTCACAAATCAAACTTCACCGAATTGAAAGAATTGAAATTATACTTTGTATCTTCTTAGACCACAAGGCAATAAAGATGGGACTTAACTCCAAAAAAAATGTCATCCCCACACAAAGGTATGGAAATTAGACAACCTTATGCTGAATGACAGTTGGGTCAAGGAAGAGATAAAAGAGAAAAATATTAAATTCCTCAAACACAGCAATAATGAAGCTAGAAGTTACCAAAACTTGTGGGACACTGCAAAAGCAGTCTAAGAAAGAAATTTATCTCATTAGATGCCGACATCTGAAAAACAGAAAGAGTGCACATCAACTATTTAATGAATAATCTTACAAAAATGGAATAAGAAGAGAAATCCAATCCCAAACCTAGCAGAAGAAAAAAATAACCAAAATTAAATCAGAAATAAGCAAAATTGAAAAAAAAAATTATTCATAAAATCAGTGAAACAAAAAGTTGGTTCTTTGGAAAGATAAATAAAAGTGATAAAAGTTTGGGCACATTAGCTAGAAACAGAAAAGTATAATCTCTAATAACCTCAATCAGAAATGAGAAATGGAAAGTAACAACAGATACCACAGAGATACAAGACATTATTTCTGACTATTTACATGAAACTCTATGCCCAGAAATTTGATGATGTGGAGAAATACCTGGAATCAATCATGTCATCTCCCTAGACTTAATCAGAAAGAAATAAATCTCTTGAACAGACCAATATCAAGCACTGAGATTGAAGACACAATAAAAAACCTTACAACAACAACAAAAATGCCCTGGACCAGATATTTTCACACCAGAATTCTATCAAATCTTCACAAATTAGCTTGAACCTATAATACAGAACATATTTCAAAGCATTGAGAAAGAGAATCTTCCTTAACACACTGTATGAAGCAAATATCTCCCTGATAACAAAAATCTGGGAAGTACACATGTAAAAAGGAGAACTATAGACAAATCCCATTGATCAATATTGATGCCAAAATACTCAGCAAAATTTTAGCCAATAGATTACAGCTATACATTAAAAAAAAACTATCTATCATGATCAAGTAGGCTTCATCCAAGGGATGCAAGGCTGGTTTAACATATGCAAAATCATAAATGTAATTCACCATATGAATAGAATCCAAAACAAAGACCATATCATACTCTCAATAGATGCAGGAAAAGCAGTTGATAAATTTAGCACCCTTTTTTAACCAAGATACTTAAGAATATAGGCATAGGTTGCACATTTCTTAAACTCAGTGAAGCCATCTGTGATAAACTCACAGCTAATATCTTAACATACATATGGAGTAAAATTGAAAGCATTTCCACTAAGAACAGGAACCAGATAAGAATGTCCTCTATCAACACTACTATTCAAAATAGTGCTGGAAGTTGTAGCTAATGGAGTCAGACAAGAGGAAGTTATAAAGGGCTTCCAAATGTTGGCAGAGGAGAGCAAACTCTTGCTCCTTGCTGACGATATGATCTTGTATTTAGAAAACCCAATAGACTCACCCACAGACTCCTGACTCCTGGAAGTGATCAAGAAATACGGTAACATCTCAGAGTATAAAATTCATGTCCACAAATCAGTAACCTTTGTACACACCAATAACAGCGAAGTGAAAAGCCAAGTGAAGATATAATTCCCTTCACAATAGTTTTAAAGAAAATTAAATACTTAGAAATATGCCTAACAAAAGAGGTGAAGGACCACTAAAAAGAGAATGATGAAACCCTAAGAAAATGAATAGCAGAAGACATCAACAAATGGAAGAACACACCTGCTCTTCGCTGGGAAGAATCAACACTGTTAAAATGTCTGTAGTACCCAAAGCAATCTATGAATTCAATACAATCCTCATTAAAATAACCAACATCATAATTTGAAGAACTGCAAAACATAGTCCTTCATTTTGTATGGAACCAGAAAGAAATCCATATAGCCAAGGAAGCTTTTAGTAATAAAAGCATTGCTAGAGGCATTACTCTACCAGACTTTAGGTGATATTACAAGTCAATAGTGATCAAATAGTATTATATTACTACAAAAATAGAGACAGTCACATGGAGCCAAACAGAAAACCAAGAGATGAAACCAATCTTTTATACCATCTGATCTTTAATAAACCAAACAAAAGCATATATTGGAACCCTTGTTTTCCAAAAGAACCTTTATTAAATAAATAGTGCTGGGATAACTCGATAACCACATGTAAAAGACCAAAAATAGACTCACATCTTTCACCACTTACAAAAAGGTACACAAGATGGTTAAAAGATAAGGAGACAATAACCAAAGCAAAGAGACAACCCACACAATGGGAAAGGATATTTGCATATTTTCAATCAGACAAAAGCTTGATAACCAGGATCTATAGAGAACTCAAATTAATCCACATGAAAAAAGCCAACAATCCCGTATATCAATGGGCAAGAGACATGAATAGAACTTTCTCTAAAGACGACAGACGAATGGCTAACAAACACATGAAAAAATGTTCATCATCTCTATATATTAGAGAAATGCAAATCAAAACAACCCTGAGATATCATCTAACCCCAGTGAGAATGGCCCACATCACAAAATCTCAAAACTGCAGATGCTGGCGTGGATGTGGAGAGAAGGGAACACTTTTACACTGCTGGTGGGACTGCAAACTAGTACAACCTTTCTGGAAGGAAGTATGGAGAAACCTCAAAGCACTCAACCTAGACCTCCCATTCGATCCTGCAATCCCATTACTGGGCATCTACCCAGAAGGAAAAAAATCCTTTTATCATAAGGACACTTGTACTAGACTGTTTATTGCAGCTCAATTTACCGTTGCCAAAATGTGGAAACAGCCTAAATGCCCACCAACCCAGGAATGGATTAACAAGCTGTGGTATACGTATACCATCGAATACTATTCAGCCATTAAAAAAAATGGAGACTTTACATCTTTCGCATTAACCTGGATGGACGTGGAAGACATTATTCTTAGTAAAGCATCACAAAAATGGAGAAGCATGAATCCTATGTACTCAATCTTGATATGAGGACAATTAATGACAATTAAGGTTATGGGGGGGAAGCAGAAAGAGGGATGGAGGGAGGAGGGTGGGGCCTTAGTGTGTGTCACACTTTATGGGGGCAAGACATGATTGCAAGAGGGACTTTACCTAACAATTGCAATCAGTGTAACTGGCTTATTGTACCCTCAATGAATCCCCAACAATAAAAAAAAAAAAAGAAAAAAAAAAAGATTTAAATCTAAGGTGTGAAATGATAAAAATCCTAGAAGAAAGTGTGAGAAAAATTCTTGAAGGTATTGGCCTAGAGAAATATTTTATAAAGAAGACTTCTGTGGAAATTGTAACAACAATAAAAATCAACAAATAGGAATTAATTAAACTGAAAAGCTTTGTCACAAGTAAGGACACAAAAATTAAAGCAAATAGACAACCTTCTTAATGGGAAAGGATACTTGAATGCTATCAATCTGACAAAGACTTAGTAGCTGTGATCTATACAGAACTCAAATTAATCAACAAAAAAAGAGCAAAAAATCCCACCTATCACCAGGCAAGAGACATGAACAGAAACTTTTCTGAGGAAGACAGATAAATGCATTAAAAACATATGAAAAAATTCTCATCATCCCTAATCATCAGAGAAATACAAATCAAAACTGCCCTGAGATATCACCTAACCCCAGTGAGAATGGCTTACATCACAAATTTTCAAAGTTTCAGATGCTGGTGTGGATGTGGAAAAAGGGGAACACTTTTGCATTGTTGGTAGGACTGCAAACTCATACAGCCTCTTTGGAAAGAAATATGGAAAATCCTCAAAGAACTCAAGTTAGACCACCCGTTTGATCTTACTGGCATCTACCCAGAAGCAAAAAAAATCATTTTATCATGAAGACTTTTGCAATAGACTGTTTATTGCAGCTTTATTTACAATCACCAAGATATGGAAACAACCTAAACGCCCATCAACCCAGGAATGGATTAACAAGCTGTGGTAGATGTAGACCATGGAGTACTATTCGGCCATAAGAAGAGATGGAGACTTTGCATCTTTTGTATTAATCTAGGTGGAGATGAAACACATTCTTCTTAGTAAAGTATCACAAGAATGGAGAAGCAAGTATCCACTGTACTCTATTTTGTTATGAAGCTGGTAGATGATCTAACACATGCCCACATAGGAGAAAAACTCAGTTCTCTTCAAGTTGAGGGGTAAGGGGATTGAAGGAGTGGGGAGAGTAAGGGGGGAGTGGCCCCGATGAAAGGGCACAAGGTAGGGGTTTATGGCATACCTTTTGGGAGTGGAACACAACTACAGGAAAGAGTCTACCTAAAAAATTCATAAATTGTGATGTGCCCTCACAATAACCTGAAATGAAATCAGACCTGTTAGTGGCTTTTTAATCCCACTCATCATCTTATGTCTGGAACATGTTTGACTCTATTGCTTTCGATTATGATCTGTTTCACATACTATTTCAAAGTATTTCCTTACATATGCATTTATGGATATATTAGAAGGAAACTAAGATTCAGTGATATGTCCCCTTATTCTGTCATAAGTCAGAGTGACACATGATTATTTGGCCAGTAAAGAGGCAAAACAGCCTGCATGGCAGTTAATAACACGGGCCCTGCAGGCAGGATTACTAATTAAATGTAAATGCTGGTTCCTAACTTACAAACTGAGTGTTTAGCAAAGTAACTTAGATCTATGAAGATCCAGATTTCTTTTTTCTTTTCTTTGAGAAAGAATTTCACTCTGTTGCCCTAGGCTAGAGTGTTGTGATGTGATAGCTCACAGCAACTTTAAACTCTTGGGTTTAAGAGATTTTCTTGCCTTAGCCTCCCAGGTACCTGGGACTATAGGAACCTACTATAACACCCAGGGTCTCACTCTTGCTCAGGTTGTTCTCAAACTTCTGAGCTTAAGCAATCCAGCTACATGTCTTGGCCTCTCAGAGTTCTAGGATTATAAACATGAACCACTGGGCCTGGCAAAGATCCTGATTTCAGATATAACTTTCACAGAAAATCAGTATCTTCCTAGTAATATTAGTGTATATAAGTTAATGTACACCGAATTCCTTATGCAGTAACTAGCATACAATTAAATTCAATAAAAAATCTCCAGTATCACTGTTAGTTACATTAAGCAGCAGGAGTCATGTCATCCAAGCATTAATATACACCTATAAATATATAATTTATCAAATTCCTGAATTGATTTAATTAGTGTACTATAAAATATAGAACACAATTGTATTTTCTTTCATTTATTTATTTTTTTTTTTTGAGATGGAGTCTCACTTTGTTGCCCTCAGTAGAGTGCCCTGGCATCACAGCTTGCAGCAACCTCAAACTCATAGGCTTGAGACATTCTCTTGCCTCAGCCTCCCAAGTATCTGGGATTACAGGCCCCCACAAAACCCGGCTATTTTGTTGTTGTTGTTGTTGTTGTTATTGTTGTTTAGCAGGCCTGGGCTGGGTTCGGATCCACCAGCCCTGGTGCATGTGGCTGGTAACTTGAACACTGAGCTACGGGTGCTGAGCCAGAATGGTGTTTTCTTAAACCACAAGTTGCTGCTTATATGAGGTCAATCAAATGTATGAACTTGTCCTAGAAAGAGGCATTTACTACCTGCGTATGCAACAATATTGGGTTAGGCTCTCAGACTTTTTAGGTATGTAAAGTGTCTGTAGGATGAAAATACTGCAGAACCTCTCTCTAAGTTCATCAAGCAAGGGACAGTAGCAAGCTGGTTAACATACAAAGGCCTACTATACTGATATACAAGTGGTGTATGGATCGTCTATGAAAACTGGGTGAACTTAAGGTGGTCAATGTAGGAAGGTGGTTAACTATGAAGGTTCTACTGTTCCTCAAAATGTTAATGGACTCTATCCCTACTAAATCAATTTCTAAAATGGAATTTTCAGGTTATTATTAACAACCTAATCCTTAAGTTCACACAAATAACTGTTTATTAATTTGTTTTATAAGAAATAATACATCTATTTTATGAATAATTAACTGATTTTGTGAGTGTTTTGGTATCAGATAGGACCATTCTCTGTGTAAAAACTTGATGTTGGCTGCAAATGATTAATATTTTACATAAAAGGAAGCAATTTTTTTTAAGTAGTGAAATTAGTTCTGATTCTTTCCATTGCATTTGCTAGCATTCTAATTGTCACATTTGCACATTTTTATCCACTTGTTTTTTTACAGGTGCAATAATTGTTGGATTTTCAAGTCATGCAATACATTTAGTTTAAAATAAAAGTGATGTTATAATCTGTATTCAATAAATGTTTTTAGAAAATAAGATTAAATGATAATAGTATAAAAGAAAATACAAAACTACTAGAAGATGGTATAGTATAATTTTTACACAGTTAACCAAAACAAGGTCATAAACAAGTTCATAGGCACATATAGTCTTTTTTTTTTTTTTTTTTTTGTTGGGGATTCATTGAGGGTACAATAAGCCAGGTTACACTGATTGCAATTGTTAGGTAAAGTCCCTCTTGCAATCATGCCTTGCCCCCATAAAGTGTGACACACACCAAGGCCCCACCCTCTCTCTCCATCCTTCTTTCTGCTTCCCCCCCATAACCTTAATTGTCATTAATTGTCCTCATATCAAAATTGAGTACATAGGATTCATGCTTCTCCATTCTTGTGATGCTTTACTAAGAATAATGTCTTCCACGTCCATCCAGGTTAATACGAAGGATGTAAAGTCTCCATTTTTTTTTAATGGCTGAATAGTATTCCATGGTATACATATACCACAGCTTGTTAATCCATTCCTGGGTTGGCGGGCATTTAGGCTGTTTCCACCTTTTGGCGATTGTAAATTGAGCTGCAATAAACAGTCTAGTACAAGTGTCCTTATGATAAAAGGATTTTTTTCCTTCTGGGTAGATGCCCAGTAATGGGATTGCAGGATCAAGAAGACTGCCATGGCAATTGCAACAACAACAAAAATAAACAAATGGGACTTCATTAAACTGAAAAGCTTCTGTACAGCTAAGGAGACAATAACCAAAGCAAAGAGACAACTTACACAATGGGAAAGGATATTTGCATATTTTCAATCAGACAAAAGCTTGATAACTAGGATCTATAGAGAACTCAAATTAATCCACATGAAAAAAGCCAACTTTCCCATATATCAATGGGCAAGAGACATGAATAGAACTTTCTCTAAAGATGACAGACGAATGGCTAACAAACACATGAAAAAATGTTCATCATCTCTATGTATTAGAGAAATGCAAATCAAAACAACCCTGAGATATCATCTAACCCCAGTGAGAATGGCCCACATCACAAAATCTCAAAACTGCAGATGCTGGCGTGGATGTGGAGAGAAGGGAACACTTTTACACTGCTGGTGGGACTGCAAACTAGTACAACCGTTCTGGAAGGAAGTATGGAGAAATCTCAAAGCTCATATAGTCTTTTATCAAGGCACATCAGCCAGAGTTCAATCAGAGAAGTCGTGGCTGTCACATCCGGATCTGATGCTGGTGCCCCAAATCTGCAACATATGCAGTTAGGAAAATAAAATGGGTATAAAGTGAGGAAAGTCAGAATAAGCTAAAACTTGTGAATCTGAACTGGAACACGCAGGTTGTATGGACAACTGAATTTGTCCCTGACCATTTCCAAGTGCCCAGCTTTGGTAACTAATGATGGGCATGTTCTTCAGGAGAACTTGGGACCCTTTGTCTCAGGCAAACACACCCCCTGACTGAGAACTGGAGAGCTGAAAGAGAAAGTCTGGCAGGAATAGTACACTCCGTGAAACAGTTTTCTAGGACTGCTATAAAAAAGTGTCACAAACTAGGTGGCTTTAAAGCAAGAGACATTTATTATTTCACAGCTCTGGAGCTAGTGGTCCAAAATTAGGACATCAGCAAGGGTTTGCCCTCCATGAAGACGGGAGGAAAGGAATGCGGTTCTTCGTCTAGCTTCCCAGCTGCATCTGCCTTGCAGCTCCCTGTCTCCAGGCTCTGTCTCTGCTTCCACACTGCCTCCTTCTCCCCTGTGTATCTTCTTTTCTTAGAAGAACAGTGATTTTATCAAGTAACAACTTTCCATAATCCAGTGTGCTGTCATCTTAAATGTGATAACATCTCCAAGATATTATTTCCAAAGAGATCAAATTCACAGATTCTGGGGGTGGGGGCTTCAATATATCTATTTTGGAGGACACAACCCAACCCACAATGCCTGGGTCTGCTGGACACTGAGAGTGTAAAACAGGAAGTTAGTACAGGATCCTCCAGTCATCCTACTGTGAAGAGATGGGACTGGCTGTCCACGCCCACCACCGAAATCTCGTGTGAAATGTCTATCTCGGTCCACTGTGATTGAAAATTGTGCCTCCTTTCTCTAATGACCTGCAAGTCAGCTTTATCACCTGACTTGTACGTGCATGTATGCATAGGTCTGGCTGGAAATGTGAATGCATGGGACAGCTTTTCATTTTCATCGCTTAGGAATTTTTTTTTTCTTTTATTCTGCCAACCTCTGACAACTTTCCATAATTCTTTATGTTTGCAGTTCTGACTTCTTTACTTGGAAGCTATGTTTCCTGGGAATCCCAGTTTATTCTGAAGAGAGTCCTATTGTACTCCTCACTTTGGAAAAATCTAAGGCTTTAAATTCTATTCCTCATGCCACTAAAAGTCATCAAAACAGAAACTACCTATTCATGGATTCACAAATGCTTTTAGAGCAAAGTGACATCGGGCTGTGCTCACCTCTCCAAATTAACTCATCCTCTTAAATCCATTTACTGCCTTGTTGGACCTCTTAAGGTTTGAAATGATAATATGATGTGTCATATGTAACTATTATGCTATTTTCAGCAGGATATTATCTCTGAATACCCTAGCCCACTATTGTTCTAGAAATACAAGTCCCAATCCTTATTGTTTTCTTAATACTAGACAGAATTGTCTAAAGAGAAATATTTGCTAATGATGTTTTGATGAAGACAAGAACAGACCAGCAACAAATTAAAATGCGTAATGGGTCTGAATGGCAAATTCACAGTGAAGAAACCACAAAGGGCTGCTAGACATATGAAAAGAAAAGCAGAGACGATTAACTGCTGCCCAGTAAGTTCTACAAACCTCATCCGAGACTCACAGAGAAAACACGTACCAGAAGTGTAAGAGAAACCCAGCAGACTCTTCTCAGCGGGTGATTCCCAGGAGAACATCTAAGCCACTTCTTAGATTTTTATTCTTGAAACCCTAGATTTAAATCATAAATTCATTATTTAAGTGCTGCATATTTAAAACATTACATTTCTTATTTTCCTGTTCTTCCCATGTCTTTCTGCCTCTAAGAATGTTGCTCGCATAGCACACAAAATTTTCTCCTTTAGGCCATTTCGTAACTGCCTCATTTTGCATCTACATTTTCAGAAGTAAGATGTGAAAGCACAATCTATATATGTTAGCAATTTTAAAATGATCCTCAATAACTTGCTTCTAGAAAATAATCCTTTTAACCTAACAGCTTTTTTATCCAGTAATGGAAAAGTTATAAAATAGCCAAAGGAAGATTTTAATTTCTTTTCCTGGAAAATACAGAAATGATTTAAACTGATTTATGGGCAATTATTCTATGACTTTTATATGGAAAGTTTTCAAGGTGCTGGTAAACTATTTTTAAGGCTTGCCTTACCTTTTTTTGCAAACTGCAATCAAGTTCAAAAGGGAGATACATAATTCAAATATTACATAATTAAAGCAATAGTTGAGTAAAATTTTATTTTGTAAGCCTATCACATTTTGGGGTTGTCTTATTATTCACGTATTCTGCCATTACAATTTCAAAAGGGTCTTAGAAAAATTCCAAAAAGAGCCAGTGCCTTTTTAATGTATAAATCATTTTTCTTCATTTAAAAAGCATCTTGATTATATGCTGGTTTTTCCATTAGCACACGAGCAGTTAAGAGAAAATCAATTTTACTCTTTGCTCTTCATTACCTAATTAGAGAAAATATTTTCCTCTCCAAGCCTTTCTTCTTTCTTTTACAATGTGTAAAACAGAGAGGTTCCAGTTACAAAAGTTAGAGCACTCAAAATGTAATGATTCAAATGAAAATAATGATATTCAATTATTTACTACTTTTATCCCATGTGCTCCTGAAAGCTATTAATCATCACCACATATAAAGTGCCTTGCCAGCACCAGTAACTTCCATTTTCCCTCTCGTTAGCACTAAGCACCTTAATTAAACTCCTTGGATATCAAAAAACCCCAGCATG
This sequence comes from Nycticebus coucang, assembly GCF_027406575.1. Classification (NCBI taxonomy): domain Eukaryota; kingdom Metazoa; phylum Chordata; class Mammalia; order Primates; family Lorisidae; genus Nycticebus; species Nycticebus coucang. The sequence goes on from NC_069782.1 coordinate 49,583,781, forward strand.
TGTCACCTTAGTGACAAGTTCTATGTTCAATTAAACCACTTGCAATTTCACAACATAAAAACAGTGATAGATCAAAAGTTTGATTTGACACATCAGGGAATTATGTTTAATTTCTGGAAGATCTTAGAAAGCAACAAAACAAAGTGTAGAATTATCTTTTTTGTTCATGGGTCTAGAAATTTCTGCTGATGGTAAATTTATGTTTTGATCTAATTGAATTAAAACTAAAATTCATGAAAAATGTAAATGTGCAAGTCGAAAAGTTGTTATATGTATTTAAAAATTAATTCTTCCAAAGGATAGTAATAAATTGAAATGATAAGCTGTATATATTTTGAGTATAAAAAAGATGAATTCATAAGATAAAAATTTGTATGCAAAGTATTTAATATCCTGCCATAAAAGACATTTCAGGTAATCACGTAAAGACAGATTGTAATGGTTTGGGGATAATTAGCTATACATTTAGGGAAAAAATGTATTTCATACAGAAAATACAATAATATTATTCATGTGGATTCAAGATTTTACCTTTAAAAATTAAGTATAAAAGATAAGTAAAATAAAAGTTAGTTTTATTCACCTGTAAGAGAATGAATAAAACATTTCTAATGAAGCCACAAAAGCACAATTTGTAAAAGATTAGATTAATATTTAATGATATAAAAATGGATATCTTATACATAGTAAAAACATAAAATTTGTAATACTTTGTATGAAAAATAATAACATAAACATTTGTACTGTTTATCATCCTAGATTATTTAAGATCTTATTCCTAGGAACTGCGAAGGGGATGAGATTTTACTCCACTTCCAAGAAAACAAGTTGCTCCACAGGATTCAAGGATAGTAGAGAAGATACAAAACCTCTGGATCAGAGATGTGGAGCACTTTCTTGCCCACAGCAACAATGACAATCTCATCATTGCCAGAATTTTTGCCTAGATCTCTAAATCCCCATCCTCAGAGGCAACGCAAAAGGGGAATATGACCCCGAACGGTCCGTGGAATTTTTACCAGAGGGTAACCCTGCTCTTAGGGAACTCAAATTTTATAAGGAACAATAAAATTTGCCTTCTCTTTGCTTTAGAGAAAGACGCTATCTCTGTCTTCCAGAGAAAAAAGTCTCTCTCTCTGTCTCTCTCTCTCTCTATTGTGTATCTTTGAAACATTGTCCAGAATAGTATCCCTAATTTTTATCTACTCTACACCAATCCT